>NW_008344488.1:4805103-4844920 GCF_000622305.1 Nannospalax galili | reverse complement strand
ATGTCTTTTATTCTTTATAAAAGATTTTTAACTTTTCAAATAATCAAATATGAAAATTGTTAGAAGTATGTTTAAAATAAACATAGTTTTTAAATATCTGAGATTTTATGAGAATACTAACTTTTTGTCCCTGAACCTCAAAGAATAGTAGGGATTTGAAAACACTGAGAAATTTCCTTTTTATTACTCTCTGTTGTGATCTTAAAATGTATTTTTGTTGCTGAATAAATAAATGTGTATCATTTAGAAAAGAACCCTAAAATATGTTAACAATGCCTATTTTCAGAAAAATAGATATACTCATCAACAAATTAGTCTCTTAATTCTACTCTGAGAGTAAAAAAAAAAAAAACAGCAACAAAATATATTGAATCCCCTTATCCAAATATTGGTTTGAAAGCAAAAACTAAGGTGTAAATGAAGGGTGATTTAAGGTCTAAATATCTATTTTGTATATGGATATCTAATCTCCCCAAATGGAAAGTCAGTTCTATTTATTTCTGGGAGCAGCCAAACTGACTTTGAGTTTTTTTCTTCTTCAAATTTCTAACTGTAGTTTAATAGTGCCATTTGGACTTTGGTTATTATGGCTGCAGGTGCCTTGATTTCTCCTCCACATTATAATTATGACCAAGGCAAATGGGAGGTGGTAAAGCATTATTCTGCCTAATTTCCTTTGATTTTCTTCTTCAGAAGTTATTTTTTTCCTTTAAACCTTTGCTCCACATATTTTATTTGTGTTACTGCACAAGCTGTGGGCATAATGAGCAGTATTTTAGCACCATTCTGTTCTTTACTCTTGGTGTATAAATCACAGCAGAGTTGCTAACAGCTTGTGACTGACAATCTTCCTTGATAGACAATCTGTGATCCTTTCAGCCTTTTACTAATAAGCTCATTAGACGAGGATGGCGAGAAATCCTTTCTGGGATATAGCAATGAACCGCAGCAAATTCAGTGCATGTCTGACCACTCAAACTTCAGAGAATCAATCTTTCCTCAATCAAAACTTTGTCAAGTCCTGCTGAATGACTGCTGAAGGTTACTGATATTTTTAAAATAAGAGTTTGTCAGAAATATCAAGGAAATGTTCTAGTCTATTAATACAAGTCAAAGGAAAACATTTCCAAACCATGTGTTGTCTTTTTTTTTTTAAATTTTGGAGCATCAACATCTCAGAAATACATATCGAATGTACAAGATTGTCATGATCTCTAAATTGAAAGTGAAAGATGGTTTAATACTTAGGAATTCAGTGAGCAAAAGAAATCAACATTGAGTTTGAAGAAAATATTAAGAATTTATCCTTTTTACATTCATGTACATCTTCAAAGGAATAGTAAAGGATTTCCTGGGAATCATAATAATACAGTGAGATGAAATTTTGTGCATGCTAATAATCAATGGTAGATTAATATATCATTATATATAGTAATGTAAAACTTACCCACTCATATCTTTACATAATAAAATTGTATTATGTTCCTGATATGAACACAAAATAAAAATCTAGTCCTAATTTCATTATAGGACCAAATTAGTTGTAATCCTTACATGAATGATTTTCTTAGATTATCAATATGTAATTTATGAAAACAGGACTGATAGATAAGAAAACACAGGTTTGTCTTACACATAATTTATTGAATCACAATAGGAGATATTTGGAGAAAACAAGGTTAAAAACTTAAGGAGCCTGGAGAGATTGCTCAGCATTTTAAGAGTACATGCTGCTCTTATAGAGCACTATAGTTTTGTTCCCACCACATAAGCCAAATAACTCACAATTGCCTGTAACTCCAGTTACATATGGATTCATGGGCACCTACTCACATTGTAAAACCACACACAAACAACACATACACATAACTAAAAATAAAGTGTTAATTTTTAAGTTTTTATTGAAAATTTTTGTATTTCATACAGAATATTTCCAACAATCTTAATCATCTTTATACCCCTGTCTCCATGGGCATTGTCCTATAGTCCCCCAACTGGAACCCATATAATCTATCATCCCTGTTAAAGCCCACTGTGTCAAGTCAGTGTCCCCAGGCATTCTCCAGTGCAAGTCCATCCACTGAGGTCTAGTGATCCTCCCTACAGTCCCTTGTTTTAGGAAGATCATTTCTTCCTCACCTAGCAGTAATCAGTTGCCAATATCTCTTCAGCTAAGATTGGGGTATGCTGTTCATTTTCCAAGTATTCTGCTTGGTTTTTGTCTGGCTGAGTTTGCATGGGACATTTTTATGCTGACACTGTTGTCATAAAATCATATGAACAGGATCCCAGGAGCTTGTAGACTCTGTTTCCATATGGTCATACACCTCCTCCATGGCTCTTATAATCCTTCTCCCTCCTCTTCCTAGATGAGCCCTGGGTGGTTAAGGTTTAATATAAGGGGTACTGTCTAGGAATTAGCATTCTGCAGACTCTTAATTTCTCACCATTTGTGATCTTTTGTGTTCCTCTTCCTCTGTTGCATGAGGGAATCTTCATTAATGAGAACTTTGAGATTCATTCGTGTCCTCTTCTTTACCCCTATTCTATGCTCTTTGTATCTTAGGTGTAGACGTTGTATTGTAGATGCTTCATTTAAACCTGGAAAATTCATGGACAATTTCTGTGTGTAACCAGTAGTGGTAACTTGGTAATGGTCTCTGTGATGGTTAATCCTGGGTGTCAACTTGACTGGATCTGGGATTAAATGAAATAAGAGAGATGATTTTGATTGAATCATCTGAAGCTGGAAGACATACCTTAAATGTGGTTGTTACCTTCTGATGGCAGCCCATATAAAATGCCATGGCAGAGGAGAATGCAAGGCTTCTTGCTGCTTGCCTTCTCTCTCACTGGTGAGTTTGTCTTGCTGTTGTAGACTGAAGACTAGCTGATCTTTTGGAATTCGTCAGACCTTCAGTGCCAGATTGGGACTACTGAAACATCCAGCCTCGTGGACTGAGAGACTATGGATTCTCAGCCTCTCCAGGGTGGAGCAGCCATTGTTGGACTACTCTGACTCTATCCTGTGAGCTAAACTGATAAATCTCTATACATATATATTCACCCTATCAGTTCTGTTTCTTTGGAGAACCCTGACTAATACAGATTGTGGTACCAGGAATGTTTCTAGAGAAACAGAATTGAAATGATGAATTTCTTTAAATGGGGTTGTTGGTATTCGGAGCAGGCTCTCCAACTCAGAGTCATCAGATAGCATGGAGAGCACTTAAAATCCGTGGTGTAGACTACTTGAAGCAATTATGGAGATAGACCCATTTGAATCTCCTAACTCACCTCTTGTGAAGAGCAAGAAATTTAGTGACCCTATACACAAAACATTTGATGATTTGTGGAAAAATAAGAAAAATAATTATGCTGGCTGGTTACTTCTAGCATCTCTGAATAGAGTGGTGAAGAAAAAAATGACTTAATGATAAAATTGACAAGCTCCAGAATCAAATCAACAGTTTAAAACTTTCTAAGTGTGCCCTGGAAGAGAATCTTCTCTGCAGCTGCCAGAGACTTAAGATGCAGAAAATCAAGCTGGAGCCCTTATTATACACTAGGCTGACCTACAATGCAAATTTAATTCCCAGCCTCAGAGGGTGTCTGCAGTAAAGGTGAAGGCAGTGGTAGGGAAAGATTGGAATCCTAACACATGGCATGGAGATGCGTGGGAGAACCCAGAGGAGGCTGAGGATTTTGAATCCTCAGACTCTGAGGAATTTGCTTCACCTGATGAATTAATCTCCCCACCCTCAGCAGACCCACCTTCCCCACAGTTGCCTGAGGAAACTAATCCCATTTAGGAAGCTAATCCAATTCAGCAAGAAGAAGTTGATATCCCTTAGGGCCCAGTTGTAGTTGCCTCTAGACCTATAACCAGACTCAAAGCTAAGCAGGCCCCTAGAGGAGAGATAGAAAGTGTGGTCCATGAGGAGGTGCATTACACCACCAAAGAACTTAGTGAATTTGCTAATTCATTCAAGCAGAAGTCTAATGAATATGTGTGGGAATGGATTTTAAGGGTACGGGCTAATGGTGGAAGGAACATAAAATTGGATCAGGCTGAGTTTATTGACATGGGTCCTCTGACTAGAGATTCTAGGTTTAATATAGAAGATCATACAGTTAAAAAAAGGTGTTAAAAGTTTATTTGATTGGTTGGCTGAGATATTTATCCAAAGATGGCCTACTGACAGAGAGCTGGAGATACCTGATATCCCTTAGTGTTGATGAAGGGATTGAAAGGCTAAGGCAAATTGGAATGTTCAAGTGGATTTGCAGTGCAACACCAAATCCTCCAGAATGGGAGGGCCCAGAGGACATGCCTTTTACTGATTTTATAAGAAGGAAAGTACTGAGAGGGACAGCAGAACATTTGAAGAGCTTTGTTTTTGCTCTTTTCCTTATGCTGAATCTTAGATTTGGAGATGCTGCTGTTCAATTGCATAAATTAAATGTAAATATAACAGGTGTAACAGGACCTCAGAGTAGGGGTGTCCAGAATGGGAGGGCCCAGAGGACATGCCTTTTACTGATTTTATAAGAAGGAAAGTACTGAGAGGGACAGCAGAACATTTGAAGAGCTTTGTTTTTGCTCTTTTCCTTATGCTGAATCTTAGATTTGGAGATGCTGCTGTTCAATTGCATAAATTAAATGTAAATATAATAGGTGTAAGAGGACCTCAGAGTAGGGGTCAGGTGGCAGTATTAAATTACCAAAGACAAGGTGAGCGTACCTATCATAATGGACAGTAAAAGCAAAACAATACCTACAATGTCATTACTCAAATGGACCTGTGGTACTAGCTAATCAGTCATGGGGTTTCCAGGGACCACATATATAAGAAGCCTACTAAGTTTTTATTTGATCTGAATAAGCAGAAAAGCTCTAGGACAAATGACAGGAAGTCAGTATTGGATCGTAGCAATAGAGAATCTCACTCAGTCAACCAATTTACAGACTTGAGACAGTTTACAGACCCAGAACCCCTTGAATAAAGGGAAGGCCGGGTGCCCTTGAGGAAGGACCTTGTTACAGTAGGCCCAAAGAGTTATGCTGTTTGCCTTTCACCCGTCCTTTCCCAGAGGGACCTGCGGCCTTTTTCTAGAGTAACTGTACATTGGGGGAAAGAAAATTATCACACCTTCTGCAGCCTGTTGGATACTGGCTCTGAGTAGACACTGATTCCTGGAGACCCTAAAAAAGCATTGTGGCCCTCCATTTAAAGTAGGGGCTTATGGAGTTCAGGTGAAAATGGAGTTTTGGCAGAACCCCGAATAACAGTGGGTCCAGTGGGTCCAGTGGGTCCTGAACTCATCCTGTGGTTATTTCCTCAGGACAAGAATGTATAATTGGGATAGATATACTTAGGAATTGGCAAAATCCCCACATTGGTTCCCTGACCTGTGGAGTGAGGGCTATTGTAGTTGGAAAGGCCAAATGGAAACCACTGGAATTGCCTCTGCCAGGGAAAATAGTGAACCAAAAACAGTATTGCATCCCTGGACGGATTGCAGAAATTAGTGCTACCATCAAGGTTTTGAAAGATGCAGGGGTAGTGATTCCCACCACATCTCCATTTAACTCTCCTATTTGGCCTGTGCAGAAGACAGATAAATCATGGAGAATGACAGTTGACTATTGAAAACTTAATCAAGTAGCGACTCCGATTGCAGCTGCTGTGCCAGATGTGGTTTCCTTACATGAGCAGATTAATACATCCCCTGGTACCTGGTATGCAGCTATTGATTTAGCAAATACTTTCTTCTTGATACTGGTTCATAAGGACCATCAGAGCAATTTTCTTTCAGCTGGCAAGGCCAACAGTATACATTTACCATCTTGCCTCAAGGGTATATTAACTCTCCAGCATTGTGCCATAACTTGGTTTGAAAGGATCTTGATCACCTGACTCTTCCACAAAATATCACATTGGTCCACTATATTGATGATGTTTTGCTGATTGGATCCAGTGAGCAGGAGGTAGCCAACAGTCTGGACTTGTTGGTTAAGCATATGCGCATGAAAGGATGGGAAATAAACCCAACAAAAATTCAAGGGCCTTCTTCCTCAGTGAAATTTCTAGGAGTTCAGTGGTATGGAGCATGCAGAGACATTCCTTCTAAGGTGAAGAATAAGTTGTTGCATTTGGCCCCTCCCTCCACCAAGAAAGAAGCACAATGCTTGATGATCCTGTTTCAATTCTGGAGGCAGCACATTCCTCATGTGGTGTGTTACTACAAGCCATATATCAAGTGCCTCGGAAGGCAGCTACCTTTGAGTGGGGCCTGGAACAGGAAAGGGCCTTCAACAGGTCCAGGCTGCTGTACAAGCTGCTCTGCCCCTTGGGCCATATGATCCAGCAGATCCAATGGTGCTTGAGGTATCAGTGGCAGATAAAGATGCTATTTGGAGTCTCTGGCAGGCCCCCATAGGGGAATCACAGCAGAAGCCATTGGGATTTTGGAGTAAGGCTTTGCCTTCAACTTCAAGCAACTATTCTTCCTTTGAGAGACAGCTCTTAGCCTGCTATTGGGCCTTAGTGGAAACTGAACGTTTGACAATGGGCCACCAACTCAACATGCATCCCGAGCTGCCCTTCATGAGCTGGGTGTTATCTGACCGCCCCCAAGCCATAAAGTAGGCTGTGAATAGCAACAATCTATTATTAAATGAAAATGGTATATATGTGATTGGGCTTGAGCAGGCCCAGAGAGCACACGCAAGGTACATGAAGTCATCGCCCAAATTCCTATGGTTCCTACTACTATTATGATGCCTCCTGTTTTCAAGCATGCACCTATGGCTTCATGGGGTGTGCCCTATGATCCGTTGACTGAGGAAGAGGAAGAGAAGACTGGGGCTTGGTTTACAGATGGTTCATCATGCTATGCAGGCACCATTCAGAAGTGGACAGCTGTGGCATTACAGCCAATTTCTGGAACAACTCTGAAGGACACAGGGGAAGGAAAATCTTCATGGTGGGCAAAACATCGGGCAGTCCACATGGTTGTGCATTTTGCTTGGCAAGAGAGCTGACCAGAAGTGCGATTATATACTGATTCATGGGCTGCAGCCAATGGTTTGGCTGGATGGTCCAGGGACTTGAAAGGAGCAGGATTGGAAAATTGATGAGAAAGACATTTGTGGAAGTATGTGGACAGATCTGTCCAAAAAGGCAAAGGATGTGAACATACTTATGCCTCATGTAAATGCTCATCAAAAAGTGGCTTCAAAAGAAGATGAGCTCAATAATCAAGTAGATCAGATGACCTGCTCTGTGGATTGTCAGCCTCTTTCCTCAGCTATCCCTGTCATTGCTCAATGGGCCCATGAAAAAAGTGGCCATGGTGGCAGAGATGGAGGTTATGCATGGGCTCAACATCATGGACTCCCACTCACGAAAGCTGACCTGGCTACAGCTGCTGCTGAGTGCCAGATCTGCCAACAGCAGAGACCAACACTGAGCCCTCAATATGGCACTCTTAACTGTGGAAACCAGCCTGCAACCTGGTGACAGGTTGACTGCATTGGACCACTTCCATCTTGAATAGGACAGCATTTTGTCCTTACAGGAATAAACACTTATTCTGGTTATGGATTTGCCCTTCCTGCACGTAATACTTCTGCCAAAACTACAACTTGTAGTCCAGGGACTTACAGAATGCCTTATCCACCATCATGGCTTTCCTCACAGCATTGCTTCTAACCAAGGAACTCACTTCACAGCCAAAGAAGTGAGACGGTGGGCCCATGGTTGTAGAATCCATGTTCCCCACCATCCTGATGCAGCTGTTTTGATAGAACAATGGAATGGTCTCTTGAAAACAGAGGTACCACACCAATTAGGTGGCAATAGCCTTCAGGGCTGGGGCAGGGTCCTCCAGAAGCAGTGTATGCTTCCAATATATGGTACAGTTCACCTATAGCCAGGATCCATGCATGGGTCCAGGAATCAAGGGGTGGAAGTGGGAATGAATCCACTCACTATCCCCCATGGTGACCCACTAGAATAATTTTTACTTCCTGTACACTTGACTTTGCACTCTACTAGCTTGGATGTTTTGGTTTTAGAGGAGGGAGTGCTTCTGCCAGGAGAGACAACAACCCAATCCAGACAGGACAACAAATAGCCCAGACCCTTCAGGGATGAAAGTATGGGTCACTCCTCCAGGGAAAGAGCCAAGACCTGCAGAAGTTCTTGCTGATGGTGGAAGAAATACAGAATGGGTAGTAGAGGAAAGCAGTTACAAAAGCCAACTTGGGCCATGTGACCAGTTGCAGAAACATGGATTATAATTGACATGAGTACTCTTGTCCTATTTGGTTAAGAATAAGCTTGTGCATGTATCCACATTTGTTAAGCAGATACTTGAGTCATTCTTTTTTTTCTGAATGTGTAATTGAGATAAGTGTTAAGTGGTTAAGTGTTGTGAACCTATATGATTATATTGGGTTATGAGACACTAAAAGACTAAGCACTCCTTGAAGACCTTATCACCTACGCTAAGATATATAATGCATTGGTCATTGTATTATGGGATAGTTATATCATGTTAGGTGAAATTATGACCTCAACATTATTTTCATTTGAAAATTAAGCATGACATAGAGAGATGCTATTGGGTGTCAGGTTGACAAGGGGTGGACTTGTGATGACTAATCCTGGTTGTCAACTTGACTGGATCTGGGTTTAACTGAAATGAGAGTGATCTTCTTGATTGGATCATCTGAAGCAGGAAGACACTAAATGTGGATGTTACCTTCTGATGGCAGCCTGTATAAAAGGCCATGGCAGAGGAGAATGCCTGTCTTCTTGCTGCTTTCCTTCTCTCTCACTGGTGAGTTTGTCTTGCTGCTGTAGACTGAAGACTAGCTGATCTTTTGGAATTCATCAAACCTTCAGTGCCAGATCAGGACTCCTGAGACCTCTAGCCTTGTGGACTGAATGCCTATGAATTCTCAGCCTCTACAGTGTGGTGTAGCCATTGTTGGACTACTCGGACTCTATCCTGTGAGCTAAGCTGATAAATCTCTATATGTATATATTCATCCTACTTGTTCTATTTCTTTGGAGAACCCTAACTAATACAGTCTCCAACTGCTGAAAAATAAGCCTCATTGATGAGTGGTGACTGGAATATTTTTCTGTACTTATAAGGATATATATTTTGCACATAGTAAGAAATTACATTAGTCTAGGGATGTGATAGCCTTGGGGTTTTCTGTAATATTATGACCACTCCAACCATGTGCCTTTGGTTCTCTTTACAGTACCACACTTGAGATTCCTCCCACCAGTTGGGCTTTTAGTCCAATTAAGTAGGTGTTGATTGCCACAGAGATAAAAGTGCTACCATTGCACCAATGTCATATGCTTTGCTGCCCATTGCTGTGGTTATTTGGTTTTGAAGTGGTTCTGGAACATCAATTGATCTTTTTCCTTGGCACCTTCAGAGTGCTCTCCAAAGCTATGAAAGATTGACTTCAGGGAAAGTGGTTCCTGATCAGTTCCAGCTCTACTGCTCCAAATCCGGTGTCCAAAGTTTGTTCTGTCTTCAGCAGTAGGGTCTTACCTTCAAGTTCTTGCAGGCCATCAAGGGCTGTGGAAATAGCCTGTGTAGTTTTGGGACTCTCCTGGACCACCCTTGTCAACAACGCACAGAGGTTTCTCCTGCCTGCACTGTTTCTTGTATGGACTAATATGATTCCTTCTGTTTTTGTAAAACTAACTAGGCATTATTAATCTCCCCTCTCTCTCCATCTAACCTTCCACTATGGTTCTCCCAGTTCTACTTTGATAATAACAGTTTCCTATTGTCCCACCTCTCTTGAGCTCTTTTTTCCCCTTTATCCCTGTTTCCTTGTATAACACTCCCTCCCTTTTTTCCATTTAAATAGCCCCTTTTTATCCATTTCTCCCTTAGTAACACCTGTCTCCTATTGTTCCTCTCTCTCAGATTCTTTCTTTCCCTTTACTTCCCTGGTTCATTTTCATTATTCTGGTTCCTGAAGTTACATCTGCATACATACTCACATATAAGGATTAGGTGCTAGGATCACTATTCCATTTAAATACTCCCATTTTTATCCATTTTTCCCTTTGTAACATCTGTCTCCTACTGTTCTTCTTGCTCAGGTTCTTTCTTTCCCTTTACTTCCCTGGTTCATTTTCATTATTCTGGTTCCTGCAGTTACATCTGCATACATACTCACATATAAGGATTAGGTGCTAGGATCGTTGAGGAACACTTAGGTTACTTCCATATCTTAGCTATTGTGAAAAGAGCAGCAATAAACATGGATGTACATGTGTCTCGTCAGTAGGATGAGTCATTTGGTTCTATGCCAAGGAGTAGTAAAATCAGATCAAATGGTAGGTTTAGTTTTCATTATTAAGAGTTCTCTACACTGCTTTCCATAGGGGTTGCATGAGTTTTCAATCCCACTAGCGATGCATGAGTGTTCTCTTAGCTATTGTGAAAAGAGCAGCAATAAACATGGATGTACATGTGTCTCGTCAGTAGGATGAGTCATTTGGTTCTATGCCAAGGAGTAGTAAAATCAGATCAAATGGTAGGTTTAGTTTTCATTATTAAGAGTTCTCTACACTGCTTTCCATAGGGGTTGCATGAGTTTTCAATCCCACTAGCGATGCATGAGTGTTCCCCTTTCCCCATATCCTCTCCAGCATTTGGTATCATTTGTTATCTTGATCTTAGCCAGTCGTCCATAATGCGAAATCTTAAAGTGGTTTTAATCTGCATTTCCCTAATTACTAAGGATGTAGAACACCTTTTAAGTTGTTTCTTAGCCATCTTTTTTCTTCTTTTGAGAATTCTGTTCTGAATCTTAGCCCATCTTTAATTGGGTTACTGCTTTCTTGAGTCCATGTTGTTGTTGTTTTTTACTTTCCCCATTTAAAGTGTCCCCATTTTCCCCATTCTCCCTTAATAATACTAGTCTCCTATGGTCCCTCCCCTCTTGAGCACCTTCTTTTCCTTTATCCCCAATTGTACAATAAATATACATTTTTAAAAGAAGTAACATAGTTACAGTGAGGAGAATTCAGTATCAGAATGAAATCAAAGCATTATTAATTAAGTGACTGAATCGAAAACAGAGTGTGGTGGTTCATATTCATTGTTAACATAGCACAATATAGATTGCTTGGAACTTGGGCCTAAAGCATGCCTTTAGGGGTTTATCTTTCTGTGTTAATTGAAGTGTAAAGACCCATCTTAATTGTGGGTTGGATAATTCTTTGACAGATGATTCTGGGCTGAATAAAATAGAGAAAGCACGCTTAACAGTCACACACCTTTGTTAGCCTCTTTTTGCTTCTTGAATAAGGATGTTATGTGGCCAGCTCACTCAGATCCCTGCTGTTGTAACTTACTCAACATGATGGGCTGCAAGATGGAACTCTGAGCCATAGAATCCCTTTCTCTCTTCAATTGCTTTGGCCCAGGTATTTTATCATAATAGTGGGAAATGAAAACACACTGACAACAACCAAATATTATTATATTCATACTTCCTTTGAGAGAAATGAAATTTAATACATCACTAATGATTGATATATATTAGTAGAAATTTATAGTGTTTTAAAGTTAATTGATGAGGGGCAGGGTAGATGGCTCAGTGGGTAAAGTGCTGCCCTCACAAATGTGAGAACCAATTTTTAGATCCCTAGAAAACCAAGGAAAAAGATGTGTGGTTGTAGAGATATGTGAGTAATCTCAGTGCACAGCAGACAGAGACAGGGGATACCCAGGGCAAGCTTACTAGTTAGGGTAGAAAAAACTGTGAACTCAAAGTTCATCCAGAGGTACTGTCACAAAGTATAAGGCAGAGAGCCATCGAGGAAGAGATTCCACATCAACCTCTGACCTCCACAGTCACACACACACAGATACATGAACCAGCACTTAGATTTGTCTAACTCACTTAAATACACATACACACACACATACACACACACACACTCGTACCACACACGGATACATGTGCAAAAAATTAATTCATCATATTTACCAAATAAGAGGTTATATGAAAGAAGACAGATGTGGAAAGTATCTGATAACATTTTATGTTCAAGTGTTACAAAACAATCATTCAAACAAAAATGGCAAAGAAATCCAAAATGCCCATATGGAACAAAATAGTAAATTCTAAAATGCTTTTTGTAATAATTATTTTTCTGATTGATATGCTGAAATATCTGGCAAGAAATACCTTAAGAATTAAATGGTTACAGAATGAAGTGTTTGTTCTGCCTTGTACTTCAAAGGCATGCACTCACAGTAAACAAGGCATGGCAGCAGGTCAGCAGACCAACTTGTCACATTGCATCCTTACTCATAAAGGAGAGCATGAACAGGAAGTGGGACTGGGCCCCATTATAAAATCTCGAGGTCTGCTCCCAGTAACCCACCTCATGCACATAGTTCCACCTTTCAAAGGTTCCACAACCTTCTTCTTAAAAAAAAAAAATTATCAAGCTTTAAAATTTCATATAACACTTCACACTCAAATCCAGAACCCCTCCCCCATGCTTCCCTCCCCCTATTCCCCAATGAACCCTCTGCCCTCTGCCCTACATGCTGAGTCCTATCTATTCAGGTGTTTGTGCCCAAATGTCCATCAATGTAAATGTGTCCACTCGAGTCTAGTCAGTGACTAGACCCTCAGGTGACTAGTCTATGACCATCAGGTGGTCATAGAAGAGACCACCCTTAGAGTGACAAACATGCTGTACAGCACTCATCAAAGATGCTTCTTTTTGCAACAGATGGACGCTACTGCAGAGTTGCACATCTGGTCACCACAAACAACATACACCTGGGAGATGCCCAGTACTAGGTGACACATCTGTAGTTGAAGCTCTACAACTAAGGATCATGGAACATAGCAGAATAAGGGGTAGAGTGAGGGCTAATGCACCTCTCAACTCTCACCAGTGAGGCTTCCACAGCCTTCTTAAACACAACCACCAGTTGGGGACTAAGAGTTCAACACACATCTATGATGGACAGTTCCATCATATAACACCACCATTGTACAAAGCTGGCACATAGTGAGCATTTTTCAATCATTTAGCAATGAGAAATTAGAAATATTTCATGATGAAAACCTTTTTCTTATTAAGACTAAAGTTGCTAAGTGTTATATTTGTACTCTACTTAAAAGTTATCAGGAAGGTGAGAGATGGCTCAGTGTTCAAGTATACTAGCTGCTCTTTCAGAGGACCTGGGTTCGATTCCCAGCACCTACCTGGTGGCTAATAGCTGTCTGTAATTCCAGTTCAGTGGACCTGACACCCTCTTCTCACTTCCATGGGCATTGCACAACATGGGTGCACTTACACACATGCAAGCAGTATACTCATACACATGAAATAAAAGTAATACATAAAAGTTTTAAAAATAAAAACAATCAGGAAAATATTATATTTGAAATGTCAAATCTTATCAGCTACACAATGGAAAAATATCCAGAAGTACAACTTCATATTTGGAAGGAATAATTCCTAAGCCCATTGTCCCAAAGCAGTGTTCATTAGACCTGGTTTTTAGAAATAATATTTATCTTCTTTATTATGTCATGTTTGGACAAACTAAATAGAACCTCAACTCTTTCAGTCCAGTCTTAACTGGGACCACAACATTAATATATAACCTTATAAAACTCTAATGAATTACTGGGGTAACAATTAGTGTTAAGAGATTGCTCATTTCCCTTCATTTTCTCTTTTCCTCTGGGATTCATGCACAGCAGTTAATTACTAAGCCATTACTACTTACAATGATGTCAAAGCACTTAATGACATAATAAATATAGTATAAAATTTCATTTAGAGAAACATTACTTTTAATCATATAATATTGTTACATTATTTTATTATAATTCTAATTAAGTAAATATCATTTAACATTAAGATAATTGAATGTATGAGGGACAAACATCGTAGTCATCATGTTCTTGGAGTTCACATAATTCAAATCTTACTATACTTTATTAAAGTTAATAAATTATTACTAGAATATTAGGAAGCAGAGGCAGATGGATTTGTGTGAGATTATGGCCAGCCTGGTCTCAATAGTGAGTTCCAGGCAGCTGGGGCTTGAGAGGCCCTGTCAAGAACAACCAACAAACCAACCAAACAAACAAACAAAATATTACCATCAGAAGAAGTAAAATTAATTTTAAAAAACTATCAATAAATATAAAATGAAAAATATCAGAATTCCACTTTTAGGAATTTATGATGTATAGCCTTCTAAGTTTATTGCCAAATATAAATTCTACATTTTATTTTCCATTAATGGTCTGCTATTACTTTCATACTGAAAACACACTTATTCTTGCACAAACAACATACCTACAAGAAATGTAGATATAATAAAATATAGAGATAATATGATAGGTAATTTATCATGTCATATTTCAATAAGTGAGAAAGAGATCTCTGTCTCTCTCTCTGTCTCTCTCTCTCTCTCTCATTAGTAAAGCACTCTTTACAAAATTAGTAAGGGGACAGACAAAGAACAGTACTTTTTTTACTCACTAATGTAAATTCCTCTTACTAGTTTTTATAAACTAATTGGAGATTTTCCAAAAACAATTTTATTGATTATTTTTATTCATTTGTATATTGCCTGCATCTATGTAAGCGCACCTGTGTCATGCAATGCCCACAGCAGTCAGAAGAAAGTATCAAATTCTCCCGGAACTGGAGTTATAGACAGTTGTTAGCTGCCATGTGGGTCCTGAGAGTTATACCTAGGTCCTCTGCAAGAGCAGCCAGCTCTCTTAATCATTAAGCCATCTCACCAGTCCCATGAGTCTTTCACCCTCTTGTAACTGTGAAACTGAAAGCAAGACTGAACCCCAACTGAGCAGTGAAAGGTTGAAGGCAACTTTCATTCTTGGTTAAGAATGGGAGAACTGAGAGACAGAATCACCAGTCTCCTTCTCTGCTGATCATGCTAGGAGGTAGCAGATACAAAGTAATGAGAGGAAAGGATAGACTAAGAAAGACCAGGAATATGTCTGGGGTGGCACACACCTTTAATCCTAGCATCAGGGATGCAGAAGCAGGCTTTATCAACATCAACCCTGTCCACTTAGTGAGTTCTGGACCAGACCAGCATAGGCCTGAAAAGGATTGCTATGGATTGCAATGAAGTTAAAAAGTGTATGGGATTGTCACTCTGGGAGTCATTTTTCCTGAGCTGACGTGAAGTTCTGTCTTGCAAGCACCATATCCTCAAAACCAAGCAGCACTGGGGCTCAATCAAATTCATCAAGTTCACAGAGGCAAGACAGAGAGTAAAAATCCCAATAAGGAAAATAATGGTAAATTAAGACTCCACTTTCAAAAGCTCCAAATAGCATCTTTTAGATGTGAAACATAGAATCTAGATTCAAATGAGGAAACAGAAAGTGGGGACATATACCTCTTAAGGAAAATACAGACTACACTAAATTCAAGTGCCATAATCCTATAAGTCTTGGACCAAGAGGATTAACAAAGTAAAGTGACTGTTTAAGGACTAAGCATAGTACTTAGGTATTCCCAAGTGAGCTGCAAATAACAGCATATAGTTGATTACAAAGGATGTGGGCCACCCATACCTTTCCTACCTTTCAACTTATTTTCAAATAACAGATTGTAGTAGAAATAGAGCAATCTGAGAGGGAGCACACAAGATCACTACCACACAGAATCCTGTTGATAAGCTGCAATACATGGACATGCAGAAGCTTCATTATGAGACGTCATTAAATTTAATGTGAACACTGCTATAAAGGAATCTTAAAAGAGGGCAAATTTCTGATTAATATTCTAAATGTGCTAAAAATCTAAAGCTGGTCACACTGGGAAACAGACATATAAGCAGTGTTTATTTAGTTTGCAGTCCATGAGAAGTATATTAAGAAGCACATAGGTTAAAAAGAAAAAATTTAGAAAATAATATATTATGTTAACACTAATCTAAATCTCATGAAAGTTCTATCACTACACTAATGAAAAGATATCAGAACTAGCCATGTGTGATGACACATACCTTCAATCCCAGCACTCCAGAGGCAGAGACAGGTAGATTTCTGTGAAAGAAATGCTAGCCTGGTCTACATAACAAATTCCAGGTCAGCTGAGGCTATAGGGAGACTTGCCTTAATAAAGAAAAACAAGTCAGAACAAATGGTATCATCAATTTTTAAAGACAAAATTGCCACTTTACCAATGGAACCTGCCAATTTTAAATGTCCTTCATTTAATTGCTAGTATTCAAATGCAACCCAACAACAGAAAACATGTTATTTCCCAACATACGTATGCCTCATGCAAAAAAAATATTTCATAAAATATGTCCAGATACATTTAAAAACACTCAGGCTATAAAAAATATTTTTAACTATGCTATAACTAAATGAGAGATCAATAATAAAAGGAACTATGGGAAAATCTTAATGTTTGGTAGATAGTCAATATACTTTTAAATAAGACATAGTTTGAGGAAAAAAAACTAAAAAGAAATTGGAAAGCATTTTGAACTGAAAATAAATGGAATCACAGTCTATCAGACCTTGTGGGATGTAAGTTAAACAATGCTTGTTGGGGGGAGAGCTACATCAATAAGAACTGTATTATCAAGAAAAAGAAAAGCCTCCAGGCACTAGCCTCTGTATATAGTTAGAGCAGCTTGGGCAGAAAATACAATTTAATCCAAAATACACAAAGGAAATAGTTTCGAGTAGATTAAGTTAATAGAATAAGAATTCTAAAAAATAATAGTTAACATTAGTGAAACTAAAACATGGTTCTTGGAAAAAATCATTAGTGAAACTAAAACATGGTTCTTGGAAAAAAAAATCAATAAAATTGATGAACTTGAATTGTGTTATATTAGGGAGAAAGGAAGGCATTATTTGCATTATTAAAAAAAGACCTATGTCAATAGATATTACAGAAATTGAAAAAGACAATAAGACCATGTTATAAGTAACTTTGATAAATTCGGTGAAATGAATCAATTCCATGAAACATACAATTTGCAAGGCACTATGAATGAAGAAGACATAGACGCTCGCGGAGTACATCTGATGACAAATTATAGAAGTCATACAGTTTTCAACAACCTTCTAAATACCTCTGCTTATATCCACACATAAGGAGTCTCCGTTTTAGCAGATGTTTCTTTTTGCAGCAGATGGAGGTCACAAGTGGACAAAACATGAAGAATAAGTGACTGTGGGATGTCTCAAGTTGGACATTCATAATGCAACCCTCCACTTAAGGTTCAAGAAACATCCCAGAAGAGGCGTCAGGAGAAAGATTTAAAACCTGAAACCTAGGATGATGATATGTGATTGTGTCTTCTGGGTATGGCAGGGATGTTGCTCCCATGAACTCTCAACAATATGGTTGCATGCACAAGACCTGCAAAGAACATACCAGTCCATATGCCAACATGGATGCAATACAGTTTCACAAGATTAGACCCCTAGATGAAGAACTACAGGTAATCAAGGGCTTCTAAAGGAGAGAGGACTAATTTTGTGTTGCTTTGTTTTGTTTTACAGGTCAGAAACACCAATCCTTTGTGCTCACCTTAATCACATAAAATTAAGGAAAATATTGATTAAACACAGTAGACTGTGTGTGTGTGTTTATACACATGTGTGTATGTGTGTGTGTGTACACATTTATATGTATATGAAGAGGTCATGAATGAAGGCAAAAGGGGGGGATGAGGGAACAAGGGAGGAGCTCGAGTGGGAACATGGTGGAAGAGATCCAAATATTGCATGAAATCCTCAAGTTAAAAAAAAAGAATGAATAATGTGGACACTGGTAGACTGCCATGCTCTACTTGATGCCCCCACACCTATGTGTGTACTACAGGCATCATTAACCTGACTCTGTAGTCTACATTAGGGAAAAAAAAATGAAGAGTCATGAAATTGGGAGGAAAATGTGTTGGAGTTACAGAGGGAATAGGAGGGAGACAACAAACGTGGCTATGATCAAGTCACATTGTATAGGTGTGCAAAAAATTTTAAGAGAAAATGTAAACTATTATATATATGAAGAATAAGCAGTTAATCTCAGTGGTTAGCATATTAGTCCCAAAGTAAGTATGTATTTAACTTTTCTCAAAAATTATGCTTTAATTGATGCCACTTGCCAGATTTATTAGAGTTCTAATTTCAATCCTGCAAAATATATTCCAAATAAAAGATTATAAGAGGCAGAGGAACAAGATGTCCTCCTGCTAGGCTAGCTGTGCCCATGAAATCTCAGCCATGTGTTTGCTTAAACAGGCCCTGCAAAACAACAATATCAGTTGACCTGCCATGTAGATGTGGAAAACTTTGAAAGTTCTCGGGCCTAAATTAAGAGCTACTGGCAGTTACGTGGTCAGCCCTACATGTACATAGAAGTACCACTAAATGGCCTCAGTAGGATATACATGTATGCATATGTGTATATATTAGTAAAAATAGACATATGTAATAGTAATAACTTAAAATATGAATTTGTGAACTTGAGAAGGAATGCAGGGAGACAGAGGAATAGTTGGACAGGAGAAAGGGAGGGTTGGAAATAATGTAAATACAGTACTCCTATAGTAACTTAAAAAAATTTTAAAATAATATTGGCATATTAAAAAATGTTCCTCATTAAGTTCCAAAACTAGAAAGGAGTAAATATGCGCAAACTGATTTCACAAACCTGTTTTAATGAAATCAGACAATAATATGAGAAAATAAAACTACAAATTAATACATATGGTGAGTAAGAGGGGGATATCCTCACAATGTGAATCTAGAACTATAAAAAATTATTTTTAAAAATTTTTAAATGTTTTAATATATTTGTATGAATTTTTGTGGATTTCATACAATACAGACCCTGCTTCAATGTCTGCACCCCCACACAGCCCATCCTATCTGGTCAAATCTGTGTCCCTAGATGTGTCTCAGTGTATCAGTTCATTGACTGGAGCGTGTTCAGCCTGTCCAATGTCAGTCCCTTAAAGAAGATCAACACTTGTTAAAAAGTACTTGGTTTGGTGCTGGGTAGGTTGACCAGGCTCCAAGGGAAGGATTCACACTTAGGGACAAAAATTAGTCTCAGTAGTCTTTAATAAGTAGTAGAGGACATGAAATTGGTTAAGAGGTAGTAAAGGAGATACGCATCAAGGAGGGGGTCTGAAAAGATGAAATACATTGTATAAATTTTTCAAAAACTGAATAAAACTATTTTAAAAATTCTTCCAAGAAAATCTATGCTGGGTGTCAAGATGTGTCCCAAGCAGGTCCTCTGAGGCCAAAAGAAGGATGCAGATTCCTAGCACCATGTGCATATTTCCTGACTTTCTTTCAACTTTTCTATACATTGCAACATTGTTCTGGGAAAGGCAGAGGCAGCTTGAAATTTTCTGTCTCTTCAGCTTTATCCAAACTCTACAGAAGCTCCTTTTTCCATTTCTTTGAAAAACAAAAACAAAGCAAAACAAAACAGAAACTAATGATAGCAAAATGAATGAGAGGGGAGAAAATATGTGCAAATGATATGCTTAAATAACCACTTGTATTAAAATGTATAATTTTCTGCTCAATAAGTAAAAGACATACAGTTTTTTCCTTTAAAATTTAACTATTAATTATATAAGTTTATATAATGCAAAGTGATATTTCAATATATATAATTAATGTGTAAGGGTTAAATTGGGGAAGTAAAATGCTTCAATTTTCTTTTCAAAGTTCTTTTAAGGGACTTTATCTTCATTATGTACTTTAGAAATGCAATTAAAATCACAATAAGGTATATTTTGCATTGATAAGACTGACTGTATTTAAACAGAAAGAAAGTAACCAAGAAAGTGCATACCTTAAATTCTGATACTTACAATGTTAAGACAGAAGTTCAAGGCCAAACTGTGTGACTATGTATTGAGTTCACATATCTTACTGAGCTACATCAGTGGCCATCTCAAAACCCTCCTCACACTGCAAAAAGAAATAATAAAATAAAATAATGAATTTGCCAAGAATATTGATAGGTGTGGACTCTGATATCTTTCATACATTCTTCTATTTATTATTTATTCATTTATTATTATTTATTTATTTATTTAATGTGTATCAGTGTTGGTTCTGTATGTATGTAACTGCATCTATGTTGTGCAGTTTCCATGGAGAACCGAAGAGGGTATTGGATCCCCTGGAACTGAAGCTATGGATGATTGTTACCTACCATCTGGGTGCTGGGTTTCAAACCAGGGTCCTCTGCAAGAACAGTCAGTGCACTTAACCAGTAAGCCCCTCATGTATTCTTGATAATAAAAGTAAACAAATGATTTAATCGTGTTGGAAAACAGTGTATAATCTTTGAAAACTTTGAATATATAGTTTTCATAAAGCCCAGCAATGCAACTGCTAGGTTTCTGCCCAAGGGAAATGAAAATAGAAAATACCACAAAGTTGAGTGTGAATATTCACAGAATTATGTGCACATGAAGTAAAAGTACAACTAATGATAATCAGCTGATGAATAGACAAACAAAACATGATTTATCCAGGCAATTGAACAGAGTTTAGCAATCAAAAAAATAAATTATAGGTATATAACATAATATATATGAAACCAAAAACATTACAGGTCAGGAGTTAGATAAGCTTTCTGTAGCAGTAAATAAATATAGTTTAGATTTGAAAGTCTTTACTTCTGTAAAGTCTATAAAATATATTCAAATGTAATTTAAATATATAATGGTGTACAATGAATATATAATATACTAATATAAGCTTATGAGTACATATATTTAAATATATTTTAGAAATTCTAGGATCTCTATGTATATAGGCTGTTGTTTACCATTCCCTGTGTTAAGTAAAACAAGTCAAATACTAAATATTTAAACTCCTTTAAGAAATCTTGCGTTAAAGCCTAATTCCCAAAGCCATTGACTGAGAAGGTAGAGTCTTTAGAAAGTAATTAGGCTATAAAGCTTGACCTTCATGAACAGAATTAGTGAGCTTCTAGAAGAGGCCCAAGAGAGTCACTCTATTCCTTCTATAATGTGGGTAACCTGAAGTGTATTTTGCTGTACATATGCCAGTCAGTTTGCAGTATTTTTGTTAGAGTAGGGCAAAGGCAGCATGCTACCCTTTGTGTAAAGAAGTGAGCTAAGAAATATACATATAATCATGTGTTCTAAGGATAACACAGGAAAAATGAAAACATAAACCATTAACATTAGTTCACTACAGGGGGAATGTGGGAATGTGTAGAAAGAAATAGGACAGGAACATTTTCATTAAATTTTTTCCATTATCATACAATATAGTTTGATGGTATTTAGTCACCCTCCCCTATCTACACCTCTCCCCACTCTCTCCTTTCCCAATTTAAGGTATTCTTATATACACACATAATATGTGTGTATATTCTATTATATTTATAAAATATATGGACTGCAGTGTCTGATTTTTGTCCTCAAGTGTCCTTCAGTGTTGGTTCATCCACTGGGTCCACCAAAGCTTCCATCCATAAAAGACACTGTCTTCCCCCTTCCCAGCAGCCATGAGTAGCCAAATGTTCCTTCAGTTGGGGTGGGATTTCTTCACCATTTCCCCATGTCGACGCTGATATTTTAACTGTTTCAGCTTACATAGGACTTGTGCATGCGGACATATTTGACAACTCCTTTTTATTCCTTTCCAATCTTCATGAAATGGCAATGGGTCACTAAAGCACATGTGCACACACAAACACACATACACTCACACATTAAATGAATAATAAAAGTGAGATAAAACATGAAATCCAAACATAAACTCCAAATTCCTAATTTATTTTAGATAAATAACATAACCTCACTAGTTGTAGGAACAATAAAGCCAGTTCTTTCTTCTGAAACTGTGTTGACTGTGTGTGCTTAGGCTGAAGACAAAATGAACTATATGCAATAAGTAACAAGTATAAATATAAAATATTTAAGGAATCTATAGTAATTCATTGTAAATAATTGAAAAATCACTGGACATGGGGCTGGAGAGATGGCTCAGTGGTTAAGAACACTGGCTGTTCTTGAAGAAGAGCCAGGTTCGAATCCTAGCACCCACATGGAAGCTAACAACTGTCTGTAACTCCAGTTCCAGGGCATCCAACGGCCTCTTCTGTCTTCCACAGGCATTGCATGACACGGGTGCACTTACATACATGCAGGAAATACACTCATACGCATAAAATAAAAATAATAAATAAAATATTTTTAAAAAAGAAAGAAAATATATATCCAGGCACAATGGTGTATACCTCTAATTCTAGCACTTGGAGGAATGAGACAAATTCATCTCAAGTTTGAGGCCATGCTAGGGTACACAGTGAGACCTTAACTAAAAACAAAGTATTTCTGAAAAATATAAGACTTATAAAAATGAATTTTAATCACTATTCTTTTAAAATAAGGTCTTCATTTTATGTCATAGTTTATCATCACATTGTGTCACATTACACCACTGCAAGTTGTAAAGAGATAATGTGGAAGAGTATGTTCTCCTTTTACACTGGACCGGAAACAGAGGGAGAAGAGAGGGAGGAGACAGACAAGCTAGAACCTGCTAGGAAATCTTACTTCCACCAACTTAGCCACACTTTCTAGTTTTCACTACCTACTAATAATGCCACCATTTTATGAAAATTTCAATGGATTAATCCATTGATTAAGTCCTCAAGATCTAATTACTCTCCAAAAGACCCTTTCTTAGCTGTTAACAAAGCCCCCAAAATGTGATGATTTAGGGAACGTCTCATTGATAGCCATCATATTCTACCTCTGGCTTCCAAAGACTCATGGCCATCTCATAATGCAGGGGAAAAAAGTGCTGATTCTATTTCTATGAGTCCCCATACAGTTAATCGATCTAGCAATATTTAAAACCCCAACTTCTAACTGTTAAGATTCAAGGTAAGCCACTATTAATGTACACCTGCAAAATAATAAAAAGAGAAAGGTATACACTTCTAAGAAACAGTGGCATCAATATTATTTTTGTCAAAAGAGAGGAATAGGATAGAATCAGTCATTGAATCAAAGCAAATCTAAAACAAGGGCACAAAATTCAAATCATGTAGCACCACTATGGAGTTCAGAACATGTAAAACGAATGCCCTATAATGATTCCAAAAGGCATGCCACCCCTTTGATCATGACATTTTCAGTTGATACCACCTTCATACTGACCTGGCACCACTTGTTGTCTACAGCTTCTCTCACCAGATGATCTATGTTCCTCATAACACCATTGTCTTGGGGTCTCCACTGCAGTTTAGGTTCACCATCATAACCTCATGCATCCCCTTTTAACTTTTGCATTCTGTAGATTTGCCAAACTAGGACGATAAGCATGATACCTGTGTGTCATATAACCCTGAGCAGTGGCCAAGACTCCTTATTTTCTTCTGAGTGTCCTGAGTTTGAATATGGTAAAACAAGTCCTGAGAAAACTGTTTTCCAGATATCCCTGGGAACACAGCAGCCCCATTACTATGGTAAATAACAGTCTTTCAACTAAGGTAACATCTGTATTTCCTTTATCCTGGGATGGATAGAGTCTGGCATATTCCCCAGATGTCTTCAAGGTATCTTTCCTATTATCCGAATACAAAGTGCTTGATTTATTTTTAATATTTTTAATATTTTTAAACAACCATGCCCTTGTGTCTCACTACTTTACATATACCCCATTTTCTGTCAGAAACAAAACAGTGATAGCCCATTTTCCATTTCTTATGCTCTGAGTTTTGCTCCCGGTTCTTACAAACCTGGAAAGGCATCTGACGATGACCATGTACTGCTCCCTTGGAATTTCCTCTAATTAAAAAGTCCTATATATTTAAGTTCAGATCTTCTCAAGTCTCACACAGTTGAGAACACTCAGTGAAAAGTAATAGGAATGGCTTCTAGGAAGTTCCCAGTGGAAACCCCCATTTTCACCAGATATGTAATCAGATCAGGCTTTCTTCCTTACTTTCTATAGCCACTGTGGTTTTCAAAGTTGAGATCTAAATTGCCTACTAAATTCTGCTTCTCTAGTGCTCATCTCCAAATGCTTCTAATTCCTCCCATAAACCCATTTCAGAAGCATAAGAAACAGAAGGTCAAATTTAGTTCAAGCTCTGAGTATTTTCTGGGTCTGAATATTGTCTGTTCTTTATTTTTTTCATCACTGTGTCAAACACCTGAGAAACAGGAAGGAAGGATATGTTCTAGATCACAGTTTCCCAAGTGCCACTTCATCATTGTGGCATAGCATTTCACATCATGGAGTTCAAGGAAGCACAGAAAAGAAGACAGGAATAAGCAGGGGCTAGATGACACCCAGTGACTTCCTCCAGTGTAGCCTTACTTTCTTCTTTTCACTACCTCCCAATATGGCTACTTTATTATTTTATGAATCCGTATAGGTAATAAGCCATTGATTAAGTCAGAACCTTCTGAATCTGATAACTTCCCAAAAGCTGATCAGCTAACAACCAAGCTGTCAATACATAGAGCTATGAAGATATTTCCTATTTAAAACATAGCAACATGTACTTACCTTACCCTTCAGATTTAGCATTCCCTTTACTTCTTTTGCAGAATTCTTTGAGGTGTTTTGGGACCAACAAGACTGCAATATGGTGATAAATTCCTGATTTGTAATAAACCAAACCTGAAATTAAAACTGGTGGTTATATTTAGAAGTTGAGTTCCAGTTGATTCACATATATTTTAACACCCTCATATTCTCTTGTATAAAGAAATATAAGCAGTTATCTAGGAAATAAAAGGTAAAAATAAGTTAAGTAATTCATTTCAGATAAAATAAACAAATCACACTATAAGATAGTCATTCAAAAAGCGGAATTTTTTTTCATTACTTGTATTTTTAAGCATGTGAGCAGATTACCCCATTTTTCTATTTTAATAAAACCCATAATCAGAAAAAAGGAAAGACAAAAAAATTCCATGAAATTCATTTCAGGAGTAAAGACTAAGATGTTCTTTCTCTTCACAAAAATACTCTCTTGTGAGTGAGTCAAGAGCGGGATTATTCGGAATGAAGATGCACTGAGCAGCAGAACGAAAGCAGGGAGGGCCTTTAAGTGAAACATATGTTTTACAACGTACAGAGAATGTCATGGGATACACTAACAAAGTTTTAAGCCAACAAATGAAAAATAGACGTAAAGGCTTTTAAGAAACAGTACCAGGTTTAATCATGTTGGGAACTAAAAGAATCCCAACTGCATAAAATTTAACCACAGTGAAATTGCACCATAAATGTGTATGCTCTGAGCACAGAGGCACAGAACCGGATATCTATGAATCTGTACTTGAAAATGACACAATGCAGTTTTTGGTAAAATGGCTTAATATAAAATTCAAGAAAAGGCCAGGCAGGTATTTTACTTGGCTGGGGCCTAAAGAACATTTTGAGGTACCTGTATGCTTTTGTAGCCTGGGGATATGTGAGAAAAATACAACTTTGGGATGAGAGGAATAAGATAGTCTAAGACTGATTTCATTTTTTTAAAGCTATGCAATAGTGAACTTTGAACAAAAATCTCAGATCCTTTCTTTTCAAAGTTCTACTGAATGTAAAGATAAATAAATTATTATTTAATGTTTCATAATTCTGGAGCTGAGAGATAGCTCAGCAGTTAACAGCACTGGCTGCTTTTGAAGAAGACCTAGGCTCAGTTTCCCAACACCTACACAGTGGCTAACAAACATCTGTTACTCTAGTTCATGGTAATCCAATGCCCTCTTCTGACCTCCATGGGCATTGCACAACATAGGAGCACTTACATGCATGCAGGCAATACATTCATACACATAATATAAAAATAATACATTTTTTAAAAATCTCGTAATTCCTTTATAAAGCAGATGAAATTACTCTTAAAATATTTAAAATAAGGGGTAGGAAAGGTGACTTACTGGTTAAGAGTACAGGGTGCTTTCACAGAGGACCCAGGGTCAAATACTAGCACTCAAATATGGTAGTTCATTCTAGTCTGTAATTTCAATTGCAGGGCACCTGACTCCTTCTTCTGGAATCCAAGGACACAGAAGGTACATGATACACATACATACACACAGGCAAAACAGTCATACACATAAAATGAAACTAGGTAAAAATATTTTTTTAAATATTTAAAATAGCTGGGTGTGGCGGCACACGCCTTTAATCCCAGCACTCTGGAGGCAGAGTCAGGCAGATCCTTGTGAGTTCATGCGAGCATCATCTACATAGTGAGTTCCAGGACAGCTGGGCCTACTGGGAGACCCTGTCCCAAAAACAAAACAAAATAAATAAATAAATAAATAAATAAATCACCACCATCAAAAGAGGGTGGTAACTGCCATGATCGATATCAAGACTCAATAGACATTTCTTAGAATCAAATGATGTGATAATATTTACAGTTAGAAAAAGATTTTGTAAAGGTGGATTCCTATATAGATTTCATTTTCTAATGACATTATTGTTAATACATCATTTGTTTAATTATTTTGATCATGTGTTTCTTTCACTATCCAATGAAATATATTGATTTATCTTTCACTAAAATTGGTCATGTCTTTAAATACATTATAAATAAATGCTTCTAGTGTTTTTGAGCCTTTCCAACCGTATGTGAGCAGTGATTATGAATAACTTAGTAAAGCTCAAAATTCAGTGTGTATGTATGATATCATCAGTTCCTCTGCCCCAATTGAAGCTAGTCTCTATGTTTTCGTGTCATTATTAGTCTCACAATAGCTTGCTATGCAACTCTGTAATTCACCAGTGTCCATGGTGTTGCTTTTAACATTGTCCTGTCTGTATTCCAAATTGTATCTTCTTTGGATGCTTCTTGTGTGCTTTATAGAATAGAAGCTGAGTTTCCAGAACAAGATGAACTGTGATCTGATGAATTATATGGCACTTAGAACAGTGACCAGGAAATGAGCTGTCTAATCTGTATTTATGTTTCATAATGCAAAAGAGGTTAAATTAATATTTTAATCTCAATAATTAATTGAAACATTAGAAAAAAAAACTAGGATCAAAAAAGCAGCCTGCTACTATTTGTCTCTGAATATTTTACCAATGTAAAGTAATAGCTTAAACAGCTGCTGTTTGCTCCTGTAACTATAGTGACATGAACACCTCTAATCCCTGCCTTTGCTAGGTGGCAACTAACACTGACTCTAAGAGATCACAAACTCAGGCAGGGGAAAAGGACATGCAAAAGAGGTTAAATTAATATTTTAATCTCAATAATTAATTGAAACATTAGAAAAAAAAAACTAGGATCAAAAAAGCAGCCTGCTACTATTTGTCTCTGAATATTTTACCAATGTAAAGTAATAGCTTAAACAGCTGCTGTTTGCTCCTGTAACTATAGTGACATGAACACCTCTAATCCCTGCCTTTGCTAGGTGGCAACTAACACTGACTCTAAGAGATCACAAACTCAGGCAGGGGAAAAGGAAGTGTGTTCTTTCAGCTTTGCTTCTTTGCTACCCTTGCCATTCTCCAGGGACATTTACAAGATGGATATACTGTTTATGGAATAAACTATTTTCATTTAGAATTTAAAATATTTTTTTCACTTCTTAGAGACTCAATATATTTTGAGTTTTTGAAAAGCTGAACAAAACCCTGCCCATGTAAAACTTTATTTTTCATAATCACATCTTAGTCAAGCTTTCATGTAATTGCTGTGTTAGAGTTCTCTGGAGAAAGGGAACTGATAGTCTTAACACATATATTCAAAGTAGATTAGTTAGAATGGTTTACACAGTAAGATCAGGATAGTCTGGCAGTGGCTCTTCTACTGGAGACGCCAAGAAGTCAGTGGTTGCTAAATCCATAACACTGAATGCATCAGCAGTCCCACTCTGCACTGATGGGCTACATTAGTGCTGAGGAGCCACTGGTCTTGAGTACAAGTTGGAAGACTGAAGAAACCTGGGTCTAGCATCAGCAAGGGACCAGAGCAGTAGCAACAGCAGCAGCAGCAGCAGCAGCAGCAGCAACAACAACAGCACCACCACGATCACCACCACCACCACCACCACCACCAACAGCAACAGCACCAGCACCACCACCACCACCACCACCACCAGCACCACCATCACAGAGGAGAAGGCAGGCACCTCAAAGGCAAGCAGAAAAAAAGATTTTTTTTTTTCTGCAGTCAGGACCTCATTCATCTCTTTGTCCCCTCCCCGTAAAGGTACCACCAGCATTTAGCATGGGTCTTCCCCCTCACATATTCTGATCAAGAAATTCCCAGAAGCTTATCTTTTAGTTGATTGGAGAGCTAATCAACCTAAACACCAAAAGTAGCCATCACAACTGACCTGCAGAAAAAAATGTTTTCTCTTTTATTCACCACACAGCTTCTGAATGCTGGCTGTATTCTTTTTTTTTCTGCATATTGTCTACTACTCATTCTAACAAATTCCAACAAATTCCCTATTTGCTTTGATGGCACCAACTGTCCACCTTCCAGGATCCTTTAAAAATGACCGACCACGTGACTGAGATCCATACAAGGTAAAGACCAAAAGTATCCCCTGAAAGTTTGCCCTGTACCTGTTGTTTAACATTTCTGTGTCACTTTCCCAAATCATCTTGTACCAGAATCCGCAGAATAGCCTGGTCAAGCCAGGGGAGCAGCATAGCCTGCGTGGAGGACAGCCCCTGCCTCCTGCCCATCTATACTCCTCTGTGGGGCAGTGAGAAGCTTCATTGTATAAACCACTAAGAGTTGAATATTTTTTCAGCAGTTAACTTATTCTGCAAATCTGCTTTTTGCCAGTTGCAGTGTAAAAGCAAACAGGGACTGTTACTGCCTTAACTAATGTGCTTATGACATGCAGTGCCATAAAGTAGAAGCTCATGTGTCAACTTGCACTTTTAATGACACCACAGGCAACAAGCTTCTATAATCAAATTTGAGCTATTACATTTCTGACTCCATTTACATAATATGAACCACATGGGGTGGAGAGGTTATATCTGGAGCAGGATAGCATGATTAGATTTTTTTCTTAAAACAAATTGCGCATAATCAAGATTGGATTGGCTCAAAGAATAAGAAAGTCTTCTCTACCAGACTTTTTCCCTAGAGGTCTGAAGACAGGAGTTCACTCTCTGGGGTCCTGTCTCTCCTTTGTTTCAGTTTACTGTTTATTTTCTAACATGCTAAAAGATTTCATAATATAGTATTATTATTTTTCATTTAGCATGCCTGTTTCAGGAAATGCATCACTTATAGTAATTTGCACTGTACTCTAAAGAGTGGTAGAAGAAATAAACTATAAACTATTTTAATGAATATATAATCCGGGATGTATCTCATTTTGCGAACTGATGTTCTCTTGTTTTGTTATGAAGCAGTAATTATTGCAGAGCACAATGGACTTTCAAGCCTCTGCACACATGCATGCACATGAATAACCACCAGGTGACAAATCTACTCCTCAGGTTTCTGGCTTATCCCAGAGAAAGTGTCCCCTTCAAAATCCTTAAGTGCACTGCTATCTCTTATACTATTGAAAACCACAAACATCTACAAGAGTTGAAAAGGTACAGAGGAGAGGTGGCAGCTCAGGTCACAGCATGACCTGTGAGAGGTGTTCCTTTGCCTCCCAAATCCCTTTAGAAAAGGCTCTAGGCAAAGAAGAATGAAATTTCATAGGATAAATGTCCAATTTATCCTTCCTAGCATTGATTTCGAACATCTTATCATTTATCAACGCAAACGTTTGCCGGTAAGGACTCATTTTCTATTAGCTCCTTTCCCTTTATTGTTTTGAAAGTTTTAAATCCATCAAAACATATTTATCATGGGCTTGGCTGTGTTGCCCTTTGTGGGGAGGGCTGTTCTGGTTTCTACAGTGAATGTAACATCAGAACAATGTCTGGCAGTTTCGAAGTTCTAGGCTTTTAATTTCAGCTTGTAATTAGGATGTAGAATGTGACAGAGAAAATGATCTCACCCTGCAGGATGGAAGAATAGAAGCATCTACAGATCAATTAAAGAGCAGCAGAAAACAATGAACTGAATTCAAAGATAATAGCTGTTCCAGGAGAAGCAGGTCGTTGAAAATGGTTTCACCTTTGGCTGAGTATTGATGCCAGAGTTAGCAAACAGGGACCTAAAAAGTCAGAAAAAAATTACGGAGAATTTTAATTAATTCTTAAAGGCTACATGCAAGGGAACATAAAAGTTTACAGTTTTTGGGAACCTCAAGTGTAAGAGTTTACACACTTACAGTACTCTTTCCATGGGCTTCTCCAACATAATCTTATGAATAAATGGCATGCATTTTTTTGTCATGGTGACCAAATACCTGACACAAAGCACCCACAAGGGCAGAGGGATTTATTTTTGCTTACTTTTGGAAGGGATGCATTCTCTCATGGAGAGAAACCATGGCGCCAGGATTTTGGCAGTCGGAGTGTGGAATTCTTGTTCGCAACTGATTAGATCCATGAAGGGATCTAGGACAAGGTCTGGTTCTGTTCACATTCAAGGAAATTCTTCCCTTCTTGTTCATCTTCTCTAGTAAGAATCAACTTGAAGGACACATTCAAATTTGTCCTTTGCTAATGCGCTTAGATGTAACTTAATCTTATCAAATTGAGAATAAAAACAAACCCTCAACATAGGTAAGAAAAGCTACAAAGGAGGCAGAAAAGAGAAATATTGTTTTAAAAAAGATTAAGAATTCAAAGCACACCACATACACATATTAGAATTGTTTTATATTTCAAATTCATATGGAACATTGGCTATGATTCAAGCTTTATTGGAATAGATAATAAATTTCGATAACTTGAAATACATTGAAATAACACAAAGTGCAATATGACTATAACAATATAAATCTACAAATAAATAATAAATCCCTTTGAAACTCCACAAATACAGAAAAACTAAGTGAGGTCCTTCTGAATTGATGATTCCAGGAGGTAAATGAGGAATTTTAAAAATAGCACTGACAAAAGGTATAATATAAAATATCAAAAGCATATTTCAAATAGAGCTTTTATATATACATATGTAGTTAAATCTCATAAAACCAAAAGAAAAATCTCCATCACTGGTATAATTCTAAGTTTTAAGAAGTTCATAGTACCAAACACATTGTTATTCTCAATTAAGGCTTGTTAATAATATATTGAAAGAAAAGGAAAGAAATTGATAATATAATCTGAATTCAATATGTAGTAAGAAGAAAGATGTGGGAAATAGAATATTAAAAACACTGGCAATGTCATTATATAATCCAGTCCCTTTGAGTGTACAGTCACCTGCAGCTTCTTTCAAATCCATAGAATATAGTGAAAGATATGGGACAATTCCTTTGATTATGTTGTTTTAAAGAAGCAAATATGATCAAGATCTCTCATAATTTTACTTTTATCAAGAAGATTTTCCATAGGCCTTCAAAAAAGTAAACTAATAATAGAGGATATGAAGGGGTTGGATGTAATAGGGTGGGGATGGAGATGAAGGAGGGGTCAAAATGTGATCAATATGTATTGCACGACGGGTACCAGGTATGGTTACAAATGTCTTTAATCCCAGCACTTGGGAGGAAGATCTCTGTGAGAATAAGAGGCTCTCTGTGAGATCTAGGTCAGCATGGTCTACACAGTGAGGTCCAGGCATGCTGGGATTACAGGGAGATTCTGTCAAAAATAGATTAAGGAATAAATAAATAAATAAATAAATAAATAAATAAACCAAAAATAAAATACATTTAATAAAATTCTCAAACTTTTTTTTTAATAAGAAGTTGATCCAGGTAGACCTTCCTAAAAGAGAGTCTAAAACAGCAGACGGTCTCTTTTCATCTTGAAAAGGGAGGATACTTTCTGTTTCCTGTGGACATAAGCCCTCCTGTCCTTTCAGCAACCTGAAGAGTTTGGGGACAAGGATGCTGAGGTACAAACAGAGCCACAGATACACAGGCTTCTTTGCTTCTTTGTTGCAATGTAGGGATAGTAGCACCAGAGGATTTAACTGGACTCAGTTCACAGTCCAGAACAATTGTTAGTTCATTGAAAAGCATAAAAAAGTAAAGGAAATAAACTTTTAAAGTGATTTGGAATTTATCTTATTCAAACGTTTTCAAAGACCGATTAGTAACAAAAACTAGATGAAAAAGCTGCAGTAAAAGAAAAACAAGTACATGAATACATTTCATTATTTCAATAGGCACAGACATTTTATTTGATTAAAAAGCACTTTCATGAACAAATCTCTGAGCAACTAAGAATACAAATACAGGTAATTATTTAACATAATAAAGGTCGCATATGTAAATTTTACTGCTAGCATGATACTCCGTTCTTGGAATACTATAGGCTTTTCTCAGTCAAAAGCAGAGCATGGATACAGACTCTTGTCTCTTCTACTTAGCATGTATTGAATCCTAGTCAGAGCAATTAAGCATGAGAAAAATTCAATGATACCAGAGCAGAAAAGAAAATCTTTTTGTTTGTAAGTGACATATATTTATACAGAAGTCCTTAATGAATCAAAAAGATCACACACACACACACACACACACACACACACACACCGGGAGTGGGGGGAGGACAGGAGAGAGAGGAGGTTAAAGCAAAGATTCATAGGCTAAAACCCCAAAACCTCTGGTCCTAAATGAGAGCATTATTTATTTATTTATTATTTATTTAATTATTCATTCATCCATTTATTATTTATTTATTTATTACTTTATGTGTATGAGTGTATTGCCTGCATGTATGTAAGTGCACCTGTTAGGGCTTCAAATTCCCCTGGAACTGGAGTTCCAGACAGTTTTTAGCAGCCATGTGGGTGATGGGAGTCGAACCTGCATCAGTGGTCTTAACCACTGAGCCATCTTTCCAGCCCGAATTGAAATATTCTTCAAAATTTCATACAAATATATGACACTTCAATTATATAAATACCCCATTCTCTCCTCTCCAAATCCTCCTAGATGCCACCCACCATGTCTCCTTCCCAATTACATGTCCTCTTATTTATAGTCAACTATGTCTAATGAGGAATGCAGCATCTACATGGATGTAGAGCCTTCAACTGGAGCATGAACCACATACCAGGAGCTGTACCTCTGAAAAAAAGATGACTTTCCCTTCCCTAGCAGCCTTCAACTTCCAATAGCTCCTTGGACACTCCATTTTTGCCATTGAAACTTTTTCCACAAAGCTAGCACTGGAGTGTGATCAAAGACATGAAATAGTTATGCTGTTAGTCAAACCTATTTGTAACTAGTATTCTCTTGGGCTAAGCAAACACAGTTCTATGCTGAGAAGTAGTGTCCATTGGGTGCTCAGTCCCAACTGATACATCTACAATGCAACACCTTCCACCTAAGGCTCAGGGAAATTTGAAAAAAAATGGGAGAAAAGCTAGTAAGAGCCTGAGGAACTGGATACCTGTTGCTAGATAGTACCTTTCAGACACAACAGGGTAAGTGCATCCATGACCTTTCAAAATATGTTTGCCTAAAAAAGACCTGCTTAATGACCACACCAGGTGACATGCCAGTGTGGATGGGCAAAATCTCACAAGGTCCCATCCCCAGATAAAGAGCTACAGGAAACCAGTAGCTGCTGAGAGAAAGAGAGAGAGTCAAATATTGCAGGGACAAACTCCTTTATTGGTTACCAGATCCCAGGGTTTCAGCTATAAATACATGTACATAATGAATGACACTAATGGGTTCAGTGAGTTACAAAAACAAGCATGTATGCATAAGAATAAAAATTTAAAAGTTGTGAATTTGAGAGGAAGTGGGCATCGGAGCAGGAAGAGTTGGAGTGGGTAGAGGAAGGGGTGGAAAAGACGAAAATAAAGTTCTAATGTATGAAATTCTCAACAAAGTAAAAATCTAAATTAGAAACACAGATTCAATCTCTAATTGTATTCACACTCATCTCAATTCTTGCTAATATTTTAAAACAATTTGCATTTTAATATGTGCAGAAATATATAGGTGATTGAATGTGGGAGACAGACTTGAGCTTAGGGTGATATTACAACTGTCAGGGTCACATGTCTTCCAGGAATCCAGGCTCTGTAATCTGAAATCCAGTATGCTAATGAGGCATCCTACCCTCTATTCTGTGATAGGACATTAAGTCTGTTATGCTAATAGGATGATGCTAATAAGGTATCCTACTTGCTGTACTGTGATAGGACACTAAACCTGTTATGCTAATGAGGTATCCTACTTGCTGTGCTGTGATTGGACTACTACCCCTATATAAACTTGTGCCTTCCTGCAATAAAGCAGACCTGTGTCACTGAACCTGGTCTCCTGTGTCTGAATGTGGCTCTGCTGACACAGTCTCCTCACCAGCCCTGGGGTCCGGGACCAGGAGGAAGCAGCGATGACAGGAGACAGCACAGGGCAAGCAAAAGAGCTGCCTCAGGAGACAGCACGGGGCAAGCAAAAGAGCTGCCTCAGCACCAGGCGAGCAGAAGAGCTGCCTCAGCCCAAGGCAGGCAGAAGAGCGGCCTCAGCCCAGGGCAAGCAGAGGAGCAGCCTCAAAACCCATGAGAACCAAGGAGCGGCACCCATGAGAACCAAGGAGCGGCCACCACTGGTGGTGACCGCAGCTGCCGCCCTATGTGGGGCTCGAGTCCGACCCCATGAGGCTGTAACACTCGGGGCTCTGGATGCCCTCTTTGCCAGTGATTCTTCTGTGGGTGCTCTCCACTTTCATTCTCCTGTGATTCTTCTTCTGGCTCGCAGTCTTTGGTTTAGCGTGTCATTCCCATCTCTGTCGATTGTCTTCCTGAACGGCTCCTGAGTCCTTCTGGGTACATCTTGCAGGGTGAGTGACCTCCAGTATGGAGAATAGTTATCCAGCTGCTGCTGGCCTCTGTGCTGCTGCACTGGTTTCTCTCCTCAGGAGTAGGCAAATTAGGGTAATAGAGAAGGAAGTAACTAAGGTATTATATGAAGTGCTAGCTCTTGCTCCTTGGTTTATGGATTCCTGCTGTTGGGATCCGGAGCAATGGGCTTGTGTGCTATTCACGGCCAGAAAGAGAGAATACAGGGAGGGGCATCCATTATCTGGGCCGTTCTACCCCATTGTGACTGCCATTCTGGCCTCGCTTCAGGGATTCCCCCCCCCAAATGCTCCTAAGCAGAATAATCTCATACTAAAAAACATAAACACATAAAGCAACAGGATAGTGGGGATGGCTTGTCCCAGGTGTTTCCAGTCAAAACCACACTAACTGATTTCTCTTATGATTCGGAAATGATGTCTGCTGATAATGAGGTAAAAAATGATGAATTAGGGTCCAAAGTTCCCCCTGATGAAAACAGGAAGTCAAAATCACCCCTGCCCCACCATTACAGGGGGGTGGCTACCCTCTGCCATCTTGTATTAGCTTTCATGGAAAACAGGAAGTTAGGGCAGCCTCTGCTCCACCATTACAGGGCGATGGCTACTTTCTGCCATCTTACACTAGCTCTAAGGTAGTTTCCTCCCAGTCCATCTACCCCTCCCTTCCAGAGGAGGACTATAAGCCCCTCTCGACTAGGCCCTTCTCCTATGATACAATGGGTGATTTTCCAGTTTTTTCCAGTTACCATCTATCAGGGACTACAAAACTCTAGTGTCTGTAATCCATATTATCATGATACTTTAAAAAAGCTGGGTAAGGCAGCCATTGAGGATGGCATTCATTACCATTGGTTTGGTCAGCTATTAGATACAATCAACCATGAGACCAAAACTCCCTATGATTGGCAAAATATCACCCGTGCCTGTCTACAGGGAGGTGATTTTCTCTTACAGAAGGCTGCTTATCAGGACAAATGAAAACAACAGACAGAGCACAACAGAAATGCCAATGTTCAAAACATTGGGTTTGACACCTTGGTAGGACATGTCACTTTTAAAACCCCACAAGCCCAGGCACAGGGACTTGCTTGCTACTTTGAACAAGTGCGACTTTGCGCACTCCATGCTTTCCAAAGTATGCCAACTTGTGAGTATACCAAATTGACCAGGTTCATAAAAGGTGCCAACAAAGTGTTAATAGGAAAACCAGCCATCGGGGGGCTGCAGATTCTTTGCTCAAGAATCTTGTATACGAAGGCTGCTCTAATGAGTGCTGCCTTGCCATAGGACGTGTTAGACACAAGGATGTCTCTGAATGGTATCTGGCCTGTCGGGATGTGGGGGCCGCTCGAGCTCATGCCATGGCTCTCTCTGAGGCACTGGGTGCTCACCAGCCACAGGCTGAGACAGACAAGGACAAATGTTGGGTTAATGGAGGACAGGGTCCTTGGTCTCACACCTGCTCTAACAAGATCTGGCAGATGGATGTTACTTCCTTTGGCAAGCTCAAATATATCCATCATATTATTGACACCTGTTGTTAACACAAGGGCAAATCTATGGTTGTGTCTTTCCAGATAATGTTCTAGCACCCATTTAGATCCCAGCTCAAAACATCAGAGTTGCCTGCAATGAAAACCCTCCCTCCACAACCACTGACCCTGGAGATGGCAGCCCTGATCCTGGAGGAAGTGGTGCACCTCTCAACCACTGAGAGACTGACCCAACGTTGCAGACAACGAAAGTCTCCAACCTTGGGAGACCGAAAACATCTCTCTCTGCAAACAGAGACATTAGCTAAGCTATGTTCCTTCTTATTTATGTTATCAGTATTGTTAACTCTCAAGCTCTAGTAACTCTTGTTCCACATAAAAATCTATACCTCCTGGCCAATGGTTCCTTAAACTACAGATGTACCATGCTCCTGTCTGCCCTAGCTGTTTCCCTTATTAAACTAACTCTTCTGATTTTTGGACCCTGTATTGTCAAGGGTCTCCTTAATTTTGTTAAAACTCATATTTCTCTGTTTCAGTTAGGTGTTGCCCTGCCTCCAGATCTTGCCAGGCATGTCTCTGAAAGCAAGGACCCACTGTTCCTTGCCCTTACCAACCTATAATTGGCCTCTGACAGTTTTCAACAAATTCTTAACCCCTGAGGAGGCCTTTAAACAGGCCAATACTGGATGTACTGCCTCTCCCTTGGTGAAACCACACAAGGGACCCACCCTGAGGGCTGGTAGTCAATGATGGGTAAGATCCTGAGAGACGGGACAACTTAAGACAGGCACAGTCCATTATGCTGGGTGACCCTTGAGGTGGGGACAACAATGCCGAGGCAAAGAATCTTGATTCCCACTGGTTGGCATGGAGTTGGTACAACCTGCTCTTAAGGAAGCTTGCTGTCTTGAGGGAGGGAACTCTTGATACAATGACCCACTAAGCCATTGTACTTTGCCTTGATGTATCTGGACTGATATCAATATGCTATATACCTCACCTTTAAAAATAAAAAAGGGGGAGATGTGGGAGACAGACTTGAGCTTAGGGTGATATTGCAACTGTCAGGGTCACATGGTTTCCAGGAATCCAGGCTCTGTAATCTGAAACCCAGTATGCTAATGAGGCATCCTACCCTCTATTCTGTGATAGGACGTTAAGTCTGTTATGCTAATAGGATTATGCTAATAAGGTATCTTACTGTACTGTGATAGGACACTAAACCTGTTATGCTAATGAGGTATCCTACTTGCTGTGCTGTGATTGAACCACTACCCCTATATAAGCTTGTGCCTTCCTGCAATAAAGCAGACCTGTGTCACTGAACCTGGTCTCCTGTGTCTGAAATGCGGCTCTGCTGACACAGTCTCCTCACCAGCCCTGGGGTCCGGGACCAGACAGAAGCAGCGATGACAGGAGGCAGCACAGGGCAAGCAAAAGAGCTGCCTGAGCACCAGGCGAGCAGAAGAGCGGCCTCAGCCCAGGGCAGGCAGAAGATGGGCCTCAGCCCAGGGTGAGCAGAGGAGCAGCCTTGACGCCCGTGAGAACGAAGGAGTGGCACCCACAAGAACGGAGGAGTGGCCACCGCTGGTGGTGACTGCAATTGACTAATAAAATGATTCCAAATAAGACAAGTAAAATACGGCTTAAATCTGTGGGAAATGCACAATTCATTAGCCCTGTTTTCAGACTTCTAAAACAGGCTTCCAGACAGTTGTGTTGCAAAACTAGAAGTCGTTGTCCACTAAACAGCTCCCTCTTCCATCCTGTAGCCTTTGCAAGTACTATTCAACCTGCTGTTTCTATGAATTTGAGTATTTTAGATATGCAATATAAGTAGAATACCATATTTGTGACTTTTTGTCTGGCTTCTTGTTCTGAGCAATTTTAATTTATACTAAACTTTCATAAAGTAGAAGGAATTGTATTTGACTTTAGTACTTCCATTTCAAAGCTTGACCCCAGATTAATATTATCTCTCAGAATTTTTAGTGATATAGTTTTAGAAAATTTAACTTATTTATCCTTTTGTTACTACTTCTAAATTTTTATAGAACTATTTCAATGATATTCTGCCTCATAAATTCAATATCTTCATATTGAAACCACCAAAAATTCATCGAGTCCATTTTATATTCCAGGCAGTGTTTGCTGCTCTGTAGACATAACACTGAATGCTAGAAATAAATCTTGCATTATAGAGAAATGATATGAGAGATAGTGAACTGATATGGAATTCAAGTTGGTAAGAAGTATTGTGCAAAGATGGTGATGGATCTCAGATATACACCTGAACAAAGAGCAAATCCAGAAAAGGTGGAAGGGGAAAATGGCATGCAAGGGAGAGTGAAGACAAAACATGAAGGCTCTATGGCCTCAGAATCCCAAACTGAATTGACTTGGGATGCTAAGTAATCCTATTATTATGATGTTATAATATTTCTCCATCTTGGATATAATACTGTTGACCTTATCATGGTATCTCATGATTTCTTCTTCTATTGATGTGACTGTGGCTCCTCCTTACTGGTTCTCACAAGTGAAGTTCAAGAATATTTCTTTAGTTCATCTCACTTAAACTTAGACAAAGTACTTTATTTCTTAGCTTTGCTGAGTAGCAGCACTGTAGGAATAATAAATAGAGATTATATTGATGAAACCATGTGTATAATTAAAAACAGTGTTTTGAGACAAGTACTAGTTGTGGTGAAATTGTGAGCATATTTATACATTGTTATTTATAGACTGATGTCCAATTCAAAACAAACATCAATCTCTCAAGACAGTGATGCAAGGTTGAAAAGTATCCTTGAGGTAATATCATACTTCTCACAAATATGACCAGATCAGAAAGATAAATGAGTGTATAAAGTAACACAGCTAGTATGTTGCAATAATGTCTTCAGATCTGGTATGAAGTCAAAAGAGCACAATGTGTGCAAATAAAGAAGTGACTGACTACTTACTCTCCTACCTAGACAGGAAAATGATGATTCAAATTGAAATAGAGTTGCTTGTTCTCTGTCTTCCATATATATCACTGGGGAATTCAACCTGACTGTGTATTCAAGACTTTCCAGGGAATAGCTGGCAGATTTGCTATTCAATTGCACATAGATACCAATCTCTGGGGATTGTGGCAGGCAGATGAACTTGGATGCTGTTTTAATTAAATCCCTGGGGGATCCCAATTACTAGGAGGAAACACAGTTCCTTCTTTGGGACATATGCAAATGTAGTCAAGATCAAAGGCACTTGTAAATGCAAATAGCTGTACAACTAATATTACTTGCCTTGAGGGTCTCATAATGTCCCCAGAGAATATCCCAAGAATGAAGTTGTGAAAAGCACACATTTCTCTCTC
>NW_008344488.1:4796763-4805030 GCF_000622305.1 Nannospalax galili | reverse complement strand
TCTTGTATCCCAAGCATCAGTTGGCTCTTGTTTACCTTGCATGTGTTTTTTGACAGTGGTTCTAAGCATCAATATTCTGGACATTGAATAATGAAAATCAGAAGAAGAAGGAAGTAGAAAAGATAAAGTAGGTGTAAGGTAAAAGCTTAACTCCAGGCCCTATGGCAAACAACTATGACAACTGAGGCAAGATTCTCTATCTGTTTAAAACCTCATGCTTCACAAAAGGAGTTATTTGTAAAATGTAAATAACGACACCAACTGTTAAATCCACAATTGTGAAATTTGCTGCTTTACATATAGTGTTTCTAAATACACAAGAATTTCATATCATTTATAGCATCAAGTTAAATTAATATAAGGTTCTATGAACATGGTTATGTCAGTTTGCTCTTCAGACTCATTTCTCCACCTAACTCTGTTCTTTTCTCTAAGGAAGGTATATGACAAATGCAGTTTCCAGGCTTATTTAGTTACTAGATATTCAGTTAATTTATATACAAGTAAATGACAGGTATGTAAGTGATAGTAAGTTGGTAGGTAGGTAGATAAATAAATACAGATATTAAATGATGTAATTTTCTCTGTTATCTTTTGTCTAAATAATGAAATTTCTGCATTGTCATTCATATTAATTCATTAAACTTTAATTTTTATATTTCTCTTCGTCTCAGTAGTGTGTTCAGCATTAGATATTTTCATGAGTAGCTGGAATGCCATTCTTTTAATTTGTTATGATTGAATACAAAATGTGTCCCACAGTTTCACATGTTGGAGATGTGGTTGCCACACAAAGGGCTTTGGAGAAGTGATGTTTTTGAAAGGATTGGCTTATTAGGTAGATCCTCTTATGGACTCAGACAGTGATAACATTGTTTGAAGTTCATAAAGATCTTTCTGAAAATGAATGAAAAGTTCAATTCAAAATGAAATGTGTACTAAATACAAAGGTGTTTCTGGCAGCCCTCACCCGTGGTTTTCCAGGCAACTTCACTGAAGGTGTGATTCTGAAACACACATTCAGACATGCTGGCTGCTGTATGTCCTCACACCATGCACAACCAAGGAACACTGCCAGAACCACCATGCTCAGATTCAGGAATATTTTGTGTTATAAACTGCAGAGATTTGCTATAAATAACCTTTGCTATTCTTAGAGAAATCTCATGTTTTTAATATGGAAAATAAATATTTTAAAATATGGTTTTAGGAAAGTATAAGGGGAAGGGTAACTAGAGGCAGCAGGACTCTGAGGGTATGTCCTTGGGGCTGTAGCCTGAGATTGCCTCTTTGGTCTGCTTTCTATCTACCATGAGGTTAATTTCTGTGCTCTGCCAGCACCTCACCTCCATGATGGAATCAAACTTTTAAATCTTTGAGCCATTATAAATCTTCCCTCCTTACATGTTTTTCTTTCAAAATTTTTGCTAAAACCATCCCAAACATTACTAAACAAGAATATTGATGTCTTTTCACATTGATTTGAAATTATTATTCATCTTTTTCACCAGTATTAAAATTTTGTTATAATCTAATTTGAACTAATTTCATTTCTGAGTTTAGGAAATCTTTCTCTTAAATGTTATTCTCTGAAATTTTTGAAGATGTATACAATAAATATTAATCATATTCATCCCCTACTCTCTCTCATAAAAGTTCCCTGAGGCCCTTCCCCATATGTTTCTTCAAGAGCTTCAAGATCTCTTTTTAATTTTGTTATTCTTAACCCATTGAGTTCAATCAGTGTGTCCATATCTGCATGACTGTGGAGTTGCCTATTCCAACACGGGCAACCTGCCAGTGAGCGAACTAACTTGTACACTTTCTTTATCCTCTTCCAAGATGGTTCCTGAGCTTTGGAAGGGGTATGATGTCCACACAGATGTCCCATCTACTTCTGAGCACACACAGTCACTTATCTTCAGCACTCTGAAACAGTTAGGAGTCTTTGCATTAACCACTATCTGATAGGAGAAGAAGCTTCTCTGCCCAAGAGTGAGAGCAACACAAGTCTATTGATAAATCATAAATAATAATAATCTCTCTACTCCTTTTCTTTGTTGATAGTAAACTTCTGCAGAAAGGCAGGATTGGTTGGACATAAATGGGCCATTGCACTCATGAAACCATGGGAGCAGTGACTACCTGCCCAAGTTCTACAGGAGTCCCAGGCATCTAAAATGCAGCATGGAAGAAGGGATGACTCAGGGATCCCACCCCTAGCTGAAGACCTTTTTACAGTTGAAGGCTGCTGGGAGCAGTGCTCAGTTTCCTTCTGGGATGAGGCCCTTGATATTGTTCAGGACTCATAGCTCATACTGGCAGTGCTAAGTATTTCCATGAATTTAAAAGCAAGAAGCACTTGACATTGGGAGGGCAAAATGGTGCTGGTGGGAGATAGGGGAGGAATTAAATGGGAGAGAATTGAAGTGGATTTCATCAAAATGCACTTGTATGCATGTCTGAAATTCTCAAACAATTTAAAAAAAGCAACAACAAATCTTTAGAAGGAAGGCTGACAATATAAGCATTTAACAAAACGACAAAAAGTTTCCCTCCTTGGTATCTAGTCATGAGTCTTAACCTTGTTCAAAGTACCAAACAGAAATTCCCTCCTATGGAGCAGGCCTCAAATCTATCAGAAGTGCTGTTGGTTATCCGCATAGAAGGTCTTGCATCTTCTCTGGTAGGTCTGAGTTTTATGGGTATGATTTCAACACTTACAAAAAATCTTTAGAATTTAACATGAGTTTATTAGGATCTACTAATTACAAAATGTAAATCAGCACCAGTTCTGTTTTAAAATTTTGAAAGGAAAGTAGAGATGTGAACTGTTGGGGTATTATTAATTTTATTATTCTTTTACCTATTTTATAAAATTTGTTCTTCTGACTACTGTACCCTATTTTATAAAATTTGTTCTTCTGACTACTGTACCCATATATATATATATGTACATTTTTAATGTATGTTTAATTGAATATTTGTGTGTTTCATACAATACTTCTTAATCATGTTTAGGCCACTCCTCCATCTATATCCCATCATAGCCTGCCCACAGGATTTCATACATCTCTAACATATGTTAATTTATATTTTATTTGAGATTGTGCCATTTAGTATTGTGATATATTCTTCACTGATCTCCTTCCTGGTATGGACCTCTTCTGGGAACATGCGTACAACTGTCCATTCATCCCACACAGGACACTAACATCAGATGAAGAAATGATTCCTCCTAAATAGAGCTTGTTGAACCAATGAGTTTATTGGTTCTGTTTACAGGCACATGGGTGAATAAAAGACAACTGTATCAATGAAAAGCTCACCCCACATGAGTGACAACTCCCTGAGGAAAGCTTCATTCCCTGAGTTCCAGGGCAAAGGTTCCCCAGCCCAGGTCAGCCTAGCAAACTTTTACTATTTACATAAACCTAAGGCGGGCTTTCTTTTGGTATAGCAATTTCCTCCAAAATTAAGCATTGTGTATTGGAGGGAAATGCCTTAAGACACAGGATGTTATAAAGGGAAGCAAAACATTGTATCCTGAAAGAAAACACCTTAAGAAAAGGATGTTGTAAAAGGGGGTGAAGCATTCCAACCTGTAGGGAAGCCCCTTAAGCTTAAAAAATAAACAACTCATCTTCAGGAAGTTCCTGAAATGGTCGAGATTCCTCACGTCCCACCCTTCCAGTTCATATAACCAACAAGAACTGCTGAGAAACTCCAACCATCTGAGCTACCTAGAAGAGATTCAGACCAGCCTACCTGCTTGGACATACCCCAACAGGCCTGAGCAGCATGAGGAGACTGAACTGCCTACAAACTGTGCAGGGAACTCCAGGTTTGCAGCTTTTGTGAGCCATTACCTTTGCTGGGGTGACTTTATTGACGTAGCTATCCCTTGAGTCATTTCTGCTCCTGGAAATAACTCCTCACTCATACCATCTAAGTAATGCCAGTAAAGCTCATTGGTTCACCAAACTGTACTTTGGTGCTTTCCTTAAATGATCTGTCCTTGACTCCCCATTTAGGATGAATGGACTTTTGCTCAAGTCTCCCTAGGAAAAGTGTCATGTATCACCTGTGAATCTTGTAACTTTCTGAGCTGCTAAACTTGGTGGTTTAAAGAGCTTCCTGAGCCTTTGAGTATCTCTCTGCACTCCAGGAGGCAATGTTTCAATTTAGAAGAAATAGCCACAGGACAATGGTCTTAGGCAGGGCTATTATAAGCCTGTTTATTCCATGAATTTCTACTCTATCTCTTCCAGACTGAAGATTGTTTTACTAATAGTTTGTCTACATAGGCACATATATAATACACAGGTTTACATGTATATTCGATGCATATAGGCTGTATGCCAAAAGACAGCTCATATCTCTGGGTAGAAGACATGGAATTCAACACTAATTAAAGTGAGATGCAAGAATCAGAGACCTCAGTCAAGGTTACAGCCTAAGAATCTTAGTGCTCAAAAGACAGTTAAGAGCATGGAGAGATGCTGCCTGTGAGTGAGCCGTCACTCATCTGGGTAGGAGATTTTGAGAATATTTTCTCATTTCCCCAACCTGGCCTTGGAAAAACAGAAAAAAACAGCATAAATCAAAACAAACCTAAACATGACTACAGACACTGATGAACAAAAATAATGAGCTAGATGATTTGGAAATTGAAGAAACCTAAGAATATAAAATGCAGACGAGAATTGGAAAGGAAATTTCACTAATTTAGGTATTTTGAAATTCTGTGTCACCAGAGCTTTCTATGTAGGAAACAAAAATGAAGAGATTATAATGCACATAGGGATAATGATGTCTGCAGTCAAGGATGAAATCTCATTTTGCCAGAGATTCAACTGATCCTGGAAAAAAAATGTAGCAAATGCTGCTCTATTCACTCTTACCATTATCTGAAAAATCTAGGAAGAAATGAGGAAGAAGATAAATTTTGGAGGCTGCTAAAATGTAACACATACATACATACAGAGAGGCATGCATCAATATGTGAAGGAGGAAATGTTTCAGAGACGCATGGCTCTGAGGAAGAGGATAGCAAGCCTGAAGAGAGCGACAGCCTGTGGGAGTGTCTTCGAGAATCTTCAATGAACACACAAGCAAGAGAAAGGAAACTGGTAAACATTTACTACAAGAAGTGAATTAAGGGGCACCAGAGTGAATGGAATCCTAGAGTAGGGATAGAGAAGAAAAAGGAATCGTGGAAATTTTGTGCACTGAGCTATTGAACTAGAGGTAAAATTTTGTGTGTTAGTGTTTTCCTGCTTGTGTGTAGGGGCTTTCAGAGGACAGAAGAAGGTGTCAGATGCCCTGGAACTGGAGTTATGAACTCTTACCTACCATGTGGGTTCTAGGAACCATACCTAGGTCCTCTGCAAGCCAGTGCTCAATTGCGGAGCTTTGTCTCAAGCCCCTGAAACTTGTGTTTTGATAATGAATATACTCACAAGTTTTATGGTAAATAGAACAGAATTTTATCACTGAAAGTATTTTGGGTTTTCATGGGCTCCATGGACTGCTGAAACACACAGAAAGAACTGCTGGCCAATGTTTTGGATGAGAAAAAAAGTCATGTAAATAAAGGAGAGTTTAAAAGGGTATAGATGAAGCACGTCTATGTCCCTGTTAAAGACAGGATCCTCTGACTTAATTGGCTTCTTCATTCACTGTGATGGACTGTAGAGGGAGATGTGACTCAGAGAACAACAGAAAAGTTTGGTCTTCAAATACCAAACTGTTCACCAAAGAAGAGTCACCAAGCATAGAAATGCTTCACTCTGAAAGCAAATTGCAGATCCATCTTCTGATTGAGGTATATTAATAGAACAGGAGGAAAATTATTTTGAATGAAACTAAGCATGGGAAAAGTAGTATAGGAAAAGGATGTTTGAGGATACAAAGCTGGTATGAAGGACAGGGATGCTACAGAAAGTAGACTTAAATTCCTTCCTGTCATTAAGAACTTTCTCTACACAGGTCATAACAGTGAATAAGAAATCCTTAGGAAAAGAATGCCGTTCCAACACATCAATTATTTTGTGCATTACTTTTCAGTTATGACTGGCTGAATGTTGGTTCCCATTTAATAGAATATACTATCCAAAATATTAATAGAAATAATTTAATTGTTAAGAAGATTCTTAACTTTCTTCCAGAGGTGATTTTTATTTTTTATCTCAAATTTATTAGTTTCTTGGGAACTGAAAACTATTTAAGCCCATTACAAATGCTAGGAAATTTGTGCATCATCCAGGTGAACTCAAATCAAGATTTGGACCCCAGTGGCGCTGCATGACTTTAACCCCTTGTTTGCAGAGAAATTTCTTAAGGTTAACTCATTTCCCAATACTTTAAGTTACCGTTTTCTCAAAAATAAACTCAACAAAGAATTAAGGTCTAAATTCCTAGACAGAATTAATAATTAGTATTTGATAGACTTACCTTCTACGGAAAGCCTGAGGTGTGCTTTATTACAGACTATACTGGAAAGCAAGTTAATTTGCCAGATGACTGAATTTAGAAAAGTAAATCTTTGAACTGACTGAAAAACAGTGGATGTGTGCAGATTTGATTTATAAATGTTTACTCCTTTGTAAACTGAATCATAAAGATATAACCATTCATAGTTTTCCTAAATTGTACCCACTAGAAACTAAGCAAACAATAATTTACATAATCCATTTTGGAAGTTAGTAAACTGTAAAGTTATATATACACAGATCTATCAAAAGGCTAATAATTTGATGTATTTTTACAGCATAGAATAATAGTTTTAGTTAACGCATTCTTTCTAAAAAGATTTATGCTTAATACAAGATATGAATTATTGTATAGTGTAATAATCTGAAGACTAATAAGTCATCTTCTCTTAAAGAACTAATGATTTTTCTCAGAGGTAGGAATAATATTAATAAAATATTATGCCATCAATGATATGGTAGGTGTGCTAGAAATGGAGCACGGTAAAGTGGTAAGTGATTTTATAAGGTCTAGCAAATAGTATTGGAGTTGATAGTATTAAAATTGTCATTATGGAATGGTAAATATTTACTGATCTTTTACATATACTATGCAATTGACTCCAGCTATGTGTAACAGTGTTAGTTCTCACCTCATCACTTTCATTGGATTGAAATGGAGCTTCAGCTTGTCAAATGATATATGGTTAGAATTAGGTTCTGCATTTAGTGGCTTGGATAGTGCATGACTTAAACAAGGTAGGCAGGCATATTTCCTTTGATTAAATTGATTTAGGAAATAAATGACCCAGGTCTGGTCTGTGGCTCTGCAATGCAAATACCTGATGACCTTGGCTGCTTCCAAACTCACAGTCTGAAGCCTGATCCTGGTGTAACCCTTAGTCTCCCCATTCCAGAAAACAGAATGGAGACAGTGGCAAAATAGAGGGGAAATGACACGTACCTCTGAAACATCAAGAGAGACTCAAAAAGTTGCCCCTGGACAACTTCACACGTGCTCTCCAACAGAGTCTACTCACAAGACTAGTTTTAACTTCAAGTGGTAATGGTAATATAGTCCTCTGTAGATAGTCTTGTGCCAGGTAGCAATGCAATATTACAGGGAAAAAGAATATGTTTGAGGAACGGGAAAGCATTAACAGAAAAAGTGAAAAGTTTTGCCAATGTGCAAAGTGTATGTGTGTGTGTCTGCATGAATATGTGAATATGTGTATGTATTTTAATGGAATTATATGTATTATCATCGAAGAATCAAATATTATATTAAGGTAGATGAGGAAGTTTCATTTGAGTTAACAGGATTATATCAGATATCAGAATATTCCGTGGTTAGATGAGAATATTGGAATTTATAACACCTGTGTAAAGATTTGTTGAAGAATTCTGACAGGGTAACTGCATGAACAGAGCTGTATATTAGCAAAGCACCCTGTTTTCAGTATAGAACAAAATTTGGAGGATAAGGATTTAAAAAGGGATAAACCAATTTTATTTTCTCTTGTGAGATAATGAACTAATTTCTTAAATCCATGCCTTTTAACAATCAGTAAGAAGGATCCAATAACAGAAATATGAAAGATGCAATAATTCTAATATGCTGTTTATTCCTTAATTGGAAATTAAAAAGCTCTTATTTTAACTTTAAGCAAGATTAACCTAAATGAATATGTAAAGTGGAATGCCCATGGGAATAGAATTAATGTGCAATTTATATTCTAATAATGGCACTATAAATTTGCAGATTAAAAAAATGTAAACAATCTTACAAAATAA
>NW_008344488.1:4762845-4796660 GCF_000622305.1 Nannospalax galili | reverse complement strand
GAAAAATTTAGAATACAAGACATTCTTTTGTAATTAGAAATATTGTTTTAAAACTGCAGTTGTTTCTTTTAAAATATTTTATTAGCTCTTTGAGAATTTCATGCAATGTTCTTTGATCATATTTTTTAAATTAATTCTTTGGAAAAGACACATGTTAATGAATTCCTCCTTTCTAGTTGAAGCAGGAAAGAAGAATATGCTTAAAGGGAAATGATCTAAAATTTGAGGTCCTGTTGCTGATAGCTGTTTGGACATTTGGTTTTGTTGTTGTATCTAAAAGCCAATAGAGTGGTTCATAAAACTGATTGCAGAGCACATTTTAGAACTTGTAAAACAAATTGACTATTGATGATGTGCACAGGGCAAATCCAATTACATTACACAAAGCTTTATATTGCCTTATTTCTTCTTTAGTGCTTTCTATTTATTTATTTCAATTTAAAGTTTGGGTAGCAAGCTAAAATATGTGCTGTGGGTAGTCACAATATGTCTTGTACTTTAGAACCTGAAGTCTCAACTGAGATTGTGGGTCTGCTCTTTACAATTCTCAGTCTCTGGACACATCATTCAAGCTCAGTTTTAATTTCATGGATAAAATATATAGACATCTTTGAGTCTTAAATAAAATAGTTTACATGAAAATGGTTTTTCTTAGGATGGACTAAAAATAATATATTTACTATCATTTAAATAATATTTACATTGCACATAAACAGTAAAATCTAGTAAGGTATAGGTTATACAAAAGTACACACACACACACACACACACACACACACACACTCACTTAGATTTTGCTTGATTTTTTGAAGCTATCCAGTCTGACTCAACGTTCTATATCTTAATGACATGTGTGACAGAAAGGATGGATTTTCTTATCGTACCTCTCCCAAAATTCCGGCAGAGCTCCACACGATTATGAAGGTGGTATTTGCCTTCCCTTGTGCACAGAATGCCTTTTATAAGTATGAAAAATAATCCAGTGAAGACAATGTTCTGCTTGGAAATGAGAATTATAAGTAGCAGATACATACAAAATACTTTACTGACAGCCCCCTTCTGAATACCTACACCTGCTGGACATCATAATAATGAGGCTGCTCTACCACTTGAACATTGATCAAACGTCTCATTGGGGCTTGAAAAAACTGCATCACTTGTCAGCCCAGACCAAGCAAAGCCCTACAACTGGAATCAAAGGTACTGTAAGACAGTCAACATCTGATGCTTCGCCAAGCAGAATTTTTTAATTCCATAGGCTTATATATGTATCCTCTTCATGATCCTCTGATAGAGATTAATCATTCATGAAAATAATCATTACAAAATTCTCTTCAGGATCTTGGAAAAAGAACAATTCTGATTTGATGGGCATGGCTCCTGAACCAGAAAGGGAAACAAACTCATGCTTAAAGAAGCTTCAAAGTTACATGGTCTAAAATTGGTATGGCCACAGTTTTCCCCAATAAAAGTAGACATACTTGTTTTAGTATGTATAATGATAAGTCAAGAGAGGGCATTTCTTTAACATAATCAACACATTGCTTGTATGGAAGTATATGGTTTATATTTTTTACCTTATATTGGGAAGTAAAGCTCAAATACAAATAAAAAATACATAGCAAGCTATGAAAATTGAAAAGAATTGAATCATATCAGTCAGTGCTAACTTGGATTCCCTTCCGGGTGTAATCCTGGCTTCCCCAGACACGGATCATTCAGCTTGTGCTTTTCAGTTCCTTTCTCGAAGTGAAAAAAGGAACTCATTTTCTAAATGAATTATATTTTTAGAAAATATCTCCTTGTAATGAGCTCTAATGGTTTTTCTACAGTTTCCACTCTATAGTTCAAACACTTCATATGGTGAATTGCAAAGTGAAGTAAACATCTCTCATGCTTCTCTTCAGCATTTAAGGAGTGCTGTCACAAGAGTCCTTCCATTTTCAAACAAGTTTAAAGGGTGATTTCAAAATGAATTTCTACGTTAATAATCACAAAATTATTCAGAAGTAGATATTTCTACTTCAATATGAATATAATAAGATTCTGAGACCAAGGAAGTAATTTTTTCAAAAAATATTAAAACTCATTCAATTTTGTGTCTCACAGGGTTTATACTGAGTTCAATATTGTATGACTGTAGTAATTCAACTGTGAACCTAAAAATTTATAGCCACTTTTGAAAGAGATGAATCCTTGCCCTAGAATGTGTTACTGAATATGTTAAAGCTGTAATGAAATGCTTCTTCTAAGCATGTGGTTATTAAATTTAAAAAATTAAAAAAATAGTAATTATTCAAGGCATAAAAATTTGCTCCTTATATTAGTGGATGTGAAAAATATTACCATTGAAATCTACCTGATGACTTTATATCCATGCTCAGGCACCAAGAATCTTAGAAAGTAACTGACTATGACTAGTAATAATCAGATATATAGAGATTAGAAATGCATATGCAAACATCTAAGTGTTAATTGCATTAAAAATGAATTTTTCTGTATGAAAACCATGTATTTTAATAATGAAATGGAGATCTTTTTTAAAAGTTAAAACCACATTCAATTTTATGTCTTATAGGGTTTTTACTGAATACAATACTATATAACTGGTTTAATTCAACTGTAAACCTAAAAATTTACAGCCAATTATGAAATAGATGCATCTTAGCTCTGGAAAATTGTTTTTGAATATGTCAATGCTGTTGTAATGAAATGCTTCTTCTAATTATGTGGTTATTAACTAAATATTTTTTTAAAAATTAAAAGAACAAAAAGTATTAATACATGGTTTTCAATGATGTCATTCTACATGTCAAGTAGTAAACAATGTCATTGTTTTCTTTAAAGTAATTCTCTACATATTTGCTTTTCTAGGAAATCTGGCTTTATTTATATATTTTGTCAACATGCATTTTAGTTCAATTGACGTGAATAACAATTTTATATAACTTTTAATAAAAATGCAGTATAAATTGTAACATGGTTAAAAATAAAACTGGCCCAATATTAGTGACTGGTCGGCAGAGTCTTAGAGATCTAAAGAGAAAGTATGGAATAGTCATAATTGTCATAAGCATTTCACAAGTTCTCATCTTCATTTATGCTCAGTGCTGTTAGACATGGGCATGAGAAGCAATGAAACATTGTGTCTGTAATCAAGATGTTTTAGCATTAAAAACTCAGTATATATTCATAAAAACATTAAAAGCCATATAATTTAAAGAATTGTAAGATATGCATGCACATCTTAGATACATGGGGAACCTCACTGAAGGTGCAACTCACTGTTACTATCTTAATGTCGCTCAAACAAGGGTTCTTCATACAGCATTTAATAGGTGCTTTTAGAAAACAGGTTGGTGTTATCATTCTAGGTAATCCATTTAGAATCAAGTGTAATATTTTCTGCATGAAAGTAAAGAATTCTGCAACAAAAGTTATGGTGATGTAATTGTGAGTACTTCTGGTAATAAAATCACTTTATTACCTGATTTAAACACAAATAAAAACAGTAAACCATTCAAATATTTGAAGATTAATAATAAGATAGTACCATGAGATCATATCCTAAGATCATGGTCTAGAGGTCATTCAGTTGAGAATCATTCAAAACCATTGGCCCAAACAATATAATACACTAAGTTTCCTTTATTCAAAATTTTAGGGCTCATTTGAATAAGTGTGAACTGTGTGTTAGTAAATCAGTAAGTAAAATACAGATGAAATCTGCAGTCTAGAAGCTTATTTATGACCAACGTTTAATAAGACATTTTGAAAGTGGTGTGGGGAACATAATATGAGGTATGGGACTACAGGAAAGAATTTTAATTTGAAGCCACTGCAATTCTTCACTTAACATCTATGGGATTTAATTGAAACATTATCTGTGGGGGAAAAGGATAAGTGAGACAGAACTAAAGTTACAGGATTACTGACTGCTGAGCTATGAGACTATAAGAGATTTAAATATCTTTATATTAGTTTTCAGTCTAGAACTGATTTTTCTGAATTCCAGTTTTATTTTTAATTTGATTTTGAAAGCATATTGAATAGGTTGAATAGAGATAGAAAAGTTCTTGCGATTTCAGGAGACACTTTCTCTCTTTACATGATATTAATAGCTCACAAAACATAAAATTTATTGTTTCAACAACATTAAAATCTACAGTTCACCAAGAAAAGGCAAGTAGTTGCTCAGTTAAAAAGTAGTACTAATACTGATTCAGCACAGATTTGCTTTTTCATCTTGGAAATTTTGATACACTGTAGTGGGCCTTGGTTCTCATTTTCATAACTGGACAACAAATGCAAAGTTACAGACTTACTGACTGGAGAACACCTCCACAGAGTCTTAGGAGAGATTTGCCACCTGGAAAATATGGCAAGTCTGCAAGTGTAAGAAAACAGAATAAACTTTTTATTATTTTATTTAATGGTAATTTTAGTAATTCTTTGAGGATTTCATAAAATATTTTGATTATATTCAAAACCACTCTTCCATTTCCTCTCAGATCTACTTCTTCTACCCTATCCTCCAAAGTTTGTGTTCTCTCTTCTCTTTAAGACTCATATAGTCCAGTTTCCAATTCCCAAATGCTCTTGGGTGTTTGTCCATCCCTTGGAGCTTAGTCAGCCTACCAGGGATCAGGTCCCTAAAGAAAACTGACTCTCTCTGCCCCAGCAGGAATCAATTGTCCATTGTCTCTGCAAACAGTAGAGCTTCATGCCCACCCTCCCTCTCCATGCCAGGAATTCTTCTGACTTGAGCTTGCACAGGTCTTGTACATGTTATCAAAACCACTGTGTGTTTATATTTGATTTGCACTGTTGTGTTTGAAAAACATTGTTTCCTTGTATTGACCTGCTGACTCTGGCTCTTACAGTCTTCCCACCCTCTCTTCTGTGAAGATGCCTGAAGCTTGGAAGGAGTGCTGTGATATAGGTTCAGGTCTGAGAACTTCCCAGTCTCTTAATCTCTGCATCTTGTCCACTTATGAGTCTTTGTGTTAATGGCCATCTGTGCCAAAAAAAAGAAGCTTCTTTGATGAGGACTGAGTGATGCACCGATATATGGGTATAGCAATAATTTAATAGGATTTGGATTAATATTATGTCCATTTCTGACAATAATAGTAGTAGGTTCTCTCTAGGGTCTGCGCTTTGTATGCTAAACTGAAAAAAAGAAAAAAGAAAAAAATCCTTGTCTCTCACTGTGTACATGAGGATTACTATCTAGAATATACAAAGGACTCAGAAAACTAAACATCAAGAAAACACACAACCCAATTAGAAATTAGGGCAATTAACTAATCTAAGATTTCTTGAAAGAGATGGCTTAGCGGTTAAGAACACTGGTTGTTCTTTCAGAAGACCTGGGTTCGAATCCCAGCACCCACATGGCAGCTAACAACTGTCCATAACTCCAGTTCCAGGGGATCCAACAGCTTCTTCTGTCCTCCGTGGGCATTGCATGACACGGGTGTACTTACCTACATGCAGGCAATACACGCATACATGTAAAATAGTATATATATATACATATATAAAGAAAGGTGAAAAAGGAATGATTAAGAAATACTTTAAAATGTCTAACATCCTTAAGCATCAGGTTTCCCAAGTTAAAACTAATTTGAGATTTCATCTTACCCAAGACAGAGTGACTAAGATTTTTAAAAAATAAGAGCAAATGCTGGGATGGATGTGGGGAAAGGAGGATACTTAGTCACTGCTGTTAGAAATGCAAACTGATTTATCCATTGTGGAATTCAGGTCAAAATTCCTCAGTAATAATATTTTTATTTATTCTTTGAAATTTTCAAATATGCTTTGTGATGATTTGAATGATGAATGTCACCCACTGGTTCAGGTATTTCAATACTTGGTCTCCAGCTGGTGGCACTGTTTGAGGAGCTAATGGACTTGTTGGGAGATGTGAGCTTGCTGGAGGAACTATGGTCCTGGGGAGGCCTTCGAGAGTTCATGGCACAACCTGCTTTCAGGTTCCTCTTGCCTTCAGTTTCGTGGTTGAAGATGTGATGAGTTCTCAGCTTCTGTCTCCTGCTGCTGTGCCTGCCCTTTACTGCAACACTGCCCTAGCATCCTAGACTGTGTCCTTCTAAAACCATAAGCCAAAACAATCTCTTTCTTATATAAGTTACTTTGGCCATGGTGTTATCACAGCAACATAAAATTAATGAATACATCAATACAATATATCTTGATCCTATCCATTCTCCACTTCCCTTTCAAACTCCTCCCAGAACACATTTTCCAAGCAACTTCATGTCTTATTTTTTTATTTTTATATAACCATTTAGTCCAATGACTGCTGCTTATATACACATGGGTCTGGGGCTCTCCAATGGGGCATGGGCATACCACCAGTGACCAAACCCCAAAGTAAAGTTGCTCTGCTTCTTGAGGTAGCAATCAAGTGCCAATAATTTCTCACCTACGGGTGTGCCTTAGTCACCCCTCTTTCATGAATGCTGGAATTTGGGAAGACCTGATCTTGAATAGGTCTTGTCTAAGTTACTACAGCTGCTTGAGTTCATGTATGCAGCAGCCACTTCATGTCCAAAAGCCAGTGCTTCAGAGCACTCCTTACTTCATCATCTAACACAATGTTTCTGAAAACCCTATGTGCAGTATACTAGTCTGCATTCCATCTTCTTTGGTGTTTCCACACTTCATTCTAAATTTGCTAATTTCTTCCACTTCTCACTTAATGAAAATTGCTATGAACAGTCACATTAGTCGAGGTCTATTTTAACTCCAAGTCCACTTGCTTTAGAGAACTCTGTTTTATTTATAATTTTATTAATCTATTCCTCCAACAAAACCTTTTACATTTGTGGGGCAGTAGAGATGGCTCAGTGTTTGAGAGCTCTGATAGCCCAAACAGGCCCAAAAAGATAAATGCCCCATGCTCTCATTCATGTGTGGATTTTAGCTTTGAATCTTTCGATCTGTGGGTTAAAGTTGGAGAGCCTATAGAATCCAGTAAACTGGAAAGGTAGCATTGATTGGTAGAGGGGGAGAAAGATCTTTAAAAAGGGGGCAGTTAGACTTTGGTGACATGAAGGGAAACAGGAGAAAAATGAGGTGGAAACTTTTAATGCAGAGAGGGCTGTAAAAGTAGGGCAGAGGAGAGATTTAAAGGAGGAATAGCTAATTCTAAGGATATTTGGAGAGGCCATATGGAAATGGTTAATTGAAGTTAGAAATGTTTTATTGAAACAACCCTACAGAGGGGATTATGATCAACTCAGAAGCCTTAGTTTGCCTAATAAAAAGTTGATGCCAGATGTGGAATGCCTCTTTTCAAGTGGTTGGTTCAAAGTATCCTAGAGAACCCCAAAATAATACAAGCTATTGATATTCCTCTAGGTTGTCCACCAGAACCCAATGATAAGACCATATTGATGACGATATGACACACACTATTCACAGAACATGGAGAAAGTAAGTCAGTACTAACCAGGAAGAATCCTCCCTATTGGATAGCTTTCATAGTACTAAAAGGTGCTATGCAGACTTCTGAGGGAGGGGAGGTAAATAATCACCAGTTTTACTCAGCTGTGAACAATGTGAACTGCAGTAATGAAATTGCAGTGATGAATGAGTGGCAGCATATGCCCATTGGTACAATAGTGGCACAAATGTTATGGAAATAATCACCTACTTTTTAATTAGATTTTAAGTCCACAAGAGGAAACACTGCCTGGTATCACATATATGGCCAAAAAAAAAAACAACAACAAAAAAAAACCCATGGTCCAGGAGCTCTCAGCGCCCAGGGGTGAATCCATGGTTATTATTTTGCTGAATGGACACAGTATCAAACCTGCCTCTATATCTGTATCTCATTACAAGCAAATAAGTACAGCTCTCAAAGCCCACCAGAATTTTTTGTGAAGTACCATGGTAGTTAACATAGACACAATTAGACAAAGTACAAGAAAAGAAATGTGGAATAGCTATCAATGGGGCATCTATATCACAGTTCCTCCATAAGGCTAAGGGTACGTTACAGAAGATGGGGCAGGAAGTTTGTAAGAGCCAAACAAAGAGGAGGAGGACCAGAGCCAAACAGTTTCTCCTGGACATGATAGGACCACTGCACTCATGAATTATGACAGCTGTGGTCGCCTGCACAGACCTGCACAAGATCAAGCCAACCTACATTCCAGCAAGGAGTGGGAAGGTGTTTATGGGCTCCTATCCCTAACTGATGAGATATGGACAGTTGATGACTTCTGAGGGAGGAAGAGTCAGTTTTCTTAAAGGGTGTGACCCTTGGTAGGTCAACCACTCTCCCTGGATGGTTCCATATCCAGACAAACATATCCAGAACATATTGGAGAGGATAGTTATTAAATTTTAAAATATGAGTGCTAATCAGATGGCTCAGTGGTTCATAACACTTGATGCTCATCCAGAGGACCCTAATTCTGTTCTAAACACCCACATTTGGTGGATTATATCTTCCTGTAACTCCAGCAACCTGGTTTCCAGATACCCCTTCTGGCCTCAATGGGCACCTGCACATACATGGCAGATATTTCCAAGCACATATGTATACATCAAATATAAAATCAATCTTTAAAATAATAAAAAGAAGACGTGAAGTTGTGGGTGGGAAGGGTGAGGTGGAACTGGAAGGCTGTAAGGAAAGAGAGTTTGGAGTAAGCATAATCAAAATATATTGTACACAATTCTCAAAGTATTAATAAAAATATTATGAAAAAATGTTTTATAAAGACATAGGGTAATGCTGGAGCTCTTGGTTAACTCCAAGAGCTTGAAGATACAATCCTACTGCTGAAGGCATACTTCGGACACAGGACTTGGAACAAAGGAGCAGGAACTGACCTGGAAGCCTTCTCCCTGAAGGCTAGCTCTCATTTAGAGGATACTGTGCAAGCTGATAAAGGAGAAAATCAATCAAGCTCTCATTTAGAGGATACTAGGCAAGCTGGTAAAGGAGAAAATCAATCAGTGCTCCAACTCAACCCTAAAGCATTATAATCATAATGACTGGCATGGCAAACTACCTCTATTAGTGCCATAGTGGTACTGTTATTTGGGGGCTAAACAACAGCTATCTAATTGGACTTGAGGTCCTCTCAGCGGGAGTGAACTCATGGGGAGCACTGTAAACACAGCCAAATACACATGACTGGAGAGGTCATAGATCCCAGAGAAAACTGTATCACTGTCATATCTCTAGACAAATGAAGTTTCTTACCATATGCTAAATATGGACCCGTATATTTACAGACAAGTATACTGTACAACAAGGAAACTACTTTTTGCAACAGATGGAGGCTACTGCAGACCCCACAACTGGATGGACATGGAGAATATATGTTTGAGAGACGCTCAATTTAGGTGACATAGCTATAGTAGAATCTCTACACCTGAGACTCATGGAACATAGCAGAATGGGGATTAGAGCAAAAAACTAGTGCATCCCTAACTCTTACCAGTGAAGCTTCCTTATACAGAGTGTGATGCACACAGAAGGTCACAACTGGCCAAGTTTTATAGAATAAGAGACTGCAGAGTGCGTGTCCCTGGATAAGACTCCTATATTAAACCTCACTCACCCATGGCTCAGGGAGCATTGAGAAAAAAAAGTGTGGAAAGATTGTAAGAGCCAGGAGTGGTGCATGAACACAGGGAAGCAAAGGTTTTCAGGCCCTGAAGCTTGCATATCTGAGCTTGTGGAAATGGTGGCATGGAGCACAAGACCCATGCTGACTCAATCACACAAGGGCCCAGAGTGGAGTGAGGAAAATGGGCAGCAGTTTGGCTCTAGTGTAGGCAATGTTGGAGATTGATTACTACTGGGTGAGGGAGAGTGAATCTTACTTACAGTCTCTAGATAGGGTGACTAGACTCCAGTGGATGGATTTTCACCAACTAACATTTGGGTACAAATGCTTTGAATGTCTAGGACTTAGCAGATATGGTGGAATCCATAAGGTCTGGGGAAGTGGGTAGAGGGATAGGGTGGGCATGGATTCGGGAGGGTATCTAAATTTGATTGAGAACATTTGTATGAAATGCACAGAAGTTCAATAAAAATATTTTTTAAAAATAAACAGTCATGCATTCATTTCAAACTCAGAAGATATTACAGAAAGGTAGTGCAGCAGCCTCAGGAAAAATGTAGATATGTCTTCACACATGTATGTTCTGTCATTGTTGCTGTATCTTCTAGTTACAAGGAAGTCAAGGATCTGGAAGATGGTTCAATCAGTAAAATTCTTGCCTTAAAAGCCCCAAGTCTTGAGTCCAATTCCTAGAACACATGTAACAAATTCTGGACATGATGACAGGTGCTTGCAATCCTAACTGGGATTGTAGAAAAAGGCAGATCCCCGGAACTCACTAGCAGGCCAACCTAGCATACTTGGTAAATTCCAGAATAGTGAGAGACCCAGAAATAAGCTGTTAATGGAGCAGAAATCACCCTTGAGGTTGTCCTCTAAATTTTTCTTGCACATTTACATTTACAAACCTACATACTTGTGGGGACACACACACACACACATACACACACACACACACACACACACACACATAGGCAAACAAGTCACAAATCCACCACGTGACACACACACACACACACACACACACACACACACACACACAGGCAAACAAGTCACAAATCCACTATACATGGAGACAATCATAGGGGCTGCAGCCACCTTTTGCTATGGGTCACAATGATGTCATCAGATTGTCAAGCATCATTTCTTTTTATGACATAGAAGGCACAAGGAACCTAGGGAGCTTATCCCGAATGTGTTCATATATTTTCACATTTTCATAAAGTCATTTTTGCCCATTTCGCCTATTTCTGTAACTTCAACTGTTGTCTATTGCATGTTACCAAAGAGATTCCTTTGCAAAACCTCTCCTAAACTTCAGACCAACTCTCCCCACTCCCTTGTTATTTGTATGTATCACCAGAGACTCTGTCATAACTTGCTAAATTGTTTTCAATTTTTCTTCTCCATATACTGTGCTTTACTTGGTTGCCCACCATACTCATTTTGCAGCAGTTTTTAAAGATGTCTGACAATAGTGTCTTGCTCCTTACTTTACACAGACATTTCCATTTTTATCCTTTGTTGCTTGTTACACCTTGTCTGTCTCAAGCTCTCCAACCATTTTCCTAGTTCACAGCCTCCCCTTCCTAAAACATGGAAATATACATGCTACTTCTTCTTTCCTCTACTCTCTTTTGACTATCCTTAAATTAATTTTTCCCCAGTGGTGGGGATTGATAATCCTGAATCCCTGATAAAGTTGTGCTATTCAGTTCAAGACTAGTTAATGGATTGCTATAGCCTACAGGGTACTTTTCATATCTTTAGTTTCATAAAACAGTGTTTCATGATCCTTTCCTGTTTAACATTTTCAGATTTAGCTCTTGCTACACTTGCTCACATTTTACATGGTTCAGTGCTGCATAATGGAGCTCTTTTATTCTGTAACAGTGGCACATGGTCTCCGCGCTCATGCTTGACTCTTGTGACTATCTTTGGACAGGCTGAGCATTGTTAACATTGGCACTGGCTTCATATAACATGGCTTGTCTTGTTTGCTATTTTGCCTTTCTTTTAGTTATTCCTCTTCTTGAGGGAAAATAACTTGGCATCACTTATGACTTTAAGCACAAGGCCTGACCTAATTACCTCCAGATATTTAATTGCTTAAGTAATGACATGGTGTTGTGATTCACCTGATGACTATGTTTCAGTAAAGATACAATCAAGCTTATTGAAAATTGATTAGATAATCAAAGGAGTTAAAGAAACAAACCTAAATATTGCGCTTTATGCATTCTATGTCTTTGTTCATGTATATGCCCATATTCTAGGTATATGAACCACACAGAAATGAATAAGAGCTTTAATTAGAGAAGTTCATCATAGTTATTTTTGGAATAGCTTTCATAATACTTTAAAAATTGTTCTTACAATTCCAATAACTTTACAGAAACAGAGCCTACAGATTGTAATCGAAGATTAACTTCTTATAAGACCTCAATTAGCTCTTGTGCCATTCGAAGAGTATCCGTTCTTGATAAAACATGAAACATTCAAAACTTTCTTTGCTCAAGGGTGAGCAGTTTAAATTACACCATGAGGAAAAGTAAACAAAAACAAATAAAATTGTTCCCTTACTGTCACAGAGGTATGAAATGGAGCACTGAATTCCTGTATCTTTAATAATGTAACATGCAGAGGCATATCCACATACGGAAACTTTATGTCATTTACTGCCTTATAAAACTGTAAGTGCCCTCTTAAAGTCAGTATATTCTGATACTTTGCTACCTACAGATCTCATGCTGGAATCCACAGGACTTAGACATTAATAATTGAAAGCAGAATGCATTGCGATGAAATGGGATAATTGGAACCTAGTGAGACATCTCAAATATGGGTATAGAACAAGGAGGCTGCTGGCAAAAAGTGAGTAATCTGGGTGCTGTGTTTAAATTTTTAACTGACCCTTTGGCAGCCAGAAACACAGAATGCAAACTTCAAAGAAATAAGAGCTTTGTTTTGCCAAAGTTGGGCAGTTGATAGACTATCATCAGTCTGTTTATGCCACTTAAAAACTAAATAGAAATTTATCCAATGGCCATTATAAAGACTCTTCACAGTAGTTCATATTCCTTAGGGTGCTCATATACAGACATGACTATCATTATCTAAACAGGTCATAAATTATAGTAGAATAGTAGTGCAGCCACAATTTGTGCACATAATATGAACAAGTGATGTTTTCATGAGTTTATCATTTATGCTATACCGTGAAGTGATAGCTTACAGTATGCACTTTCAGAAAAGGAGTTTATAGGCAAATCATTGTATTTTGAAATCAGAGATGGCTTTATTTATCCAAATAGCAACCTCGGTTTCTAGCTAATTGTGAATGTTCTCTTCCAGAGCATTATTCCTCTGATATTGTTTACATATGTGTGTGGAGGGCCTTGGGAGAACTGTGCTTAATCAATAGAAATGCATGCATTCTGTGAAACATTAGAGCATTAGAATTATTCCAAGACAGAAAGAGGAGCTTGGGAGAACTGTGCTTAATCAATAGAAATGCATGCATTCTGTGAAACATAAGGGCATTAGAATTATTCCAAGACAGAAAGAGGAGGTTGTTGTTGTTGTTGTTGGTGGTGGTGGTGGTGGTGGTGGTGGTGGTGGTGTGTGTGTGTGTGTGTGTATTCAGTCCAATACATAATTTTATAAAATATTTGCTGAATAGATTAATTGAATGAATCACTACTGATCTCTACAATTTAAACACTCCAATGTCAACACAGTATGTTCATAAACAATCATGATCATAGAAAAAAAATTACTAGGTTATTGGTGAATGCCTGTTATTCCATAGTAAGAAGCCTGAGTCAAGGAGACAGAAAGTTTGAGACCAGTCTAGGCTATATAGAGAGAGTTCTTATCTCAGCAAGCTAATGCAGAAAAAAGAAAGGAAGGAAGAGGAAGAAAGAAAGAAAGAAAGAAAGAAAGAAAGAAAGAAAGAAAGAAAGAAAGAAAGAGGGGAAAAAAGACAGAAAGAAAGGTATCTCCTGTCTTGCATTGTTTCTTGTTATGAGATACCTTCATTTGGGTTATTGGCCAGAGTGGCTCAAGAGAATCCCAGACAGTAACCCAGTACAGAACTGGGAAAATGAATAGCAGACTCCAATCTTATCTAAAGCAATGTTGGCAACAGCTGGCTGCTAGATGAGGAAAAGCTGATCTTCCTAAAACAAGGAACTCTAGATAGGCTGACTAGACTCAGTGGACAAGCACTGGGGAATTGCTGGGGGCACTGACTGCACATTGGACAGTAACAGGGATGACAGAGTATATGGGCTGCAGTGGGGGTGGGGGTGGGAGGGCGTCACTTGCAATGTGTGTATATAGATGAATAAGACTGTTTGGGATGTTCTGTAGGAAATAAACACTCAAAAAAAAAAAGAAAAAAATGAGTTATATTTGAAAAAGGAAGAAAATAAATTATTTTGGATAACTGTGAACTAGTTGAGATGTTAACTTATACAATATCATACTGTGCATAGAACAATGCAAGCAAAATCACATGTATGATAATGGCAGAAATGTACTGGTTAAAGACAACTGAAAATTGAGCCATTGGTTTGTGTTTAGACAGGGTTTATAAAAGTTTAGCATTTCTATTTGAAGTTTAGGAAAACAGAAATGCTTTTCAACTAAGAATTTTTTTTTTCTTTTTGACACATGGTCTCCCTGTAGCCTTAGCTGGCCTGAAATTAACTATGTCAACAAGCTGGCCTTGATCTCACAGAGGTCTAACTGTCTCTGTCTATTGAGTGCAAGTGCTGGGTTAAAGGCCTGTACCACCATGCCCAGCCTCCATCTAGAACATTTAAATTATGGTTCTGTCAAGAATCATCTTTCTAGGTTGTTTTCAGTGAGCCATTTTTCTCTTCACTTAAGAAATTATCTATTCAGAAATGTAGTTTTAGAATTTCAATAGTTAAAAAATCAGCACAATAAGGGTAGACTCGAGAAACATTGAAACACAGGGGACCTTGGGAAAAATGGATGAGGTACCAGTTAAAACAGATAGTAACAAAATTGTTAGAGTTCATGCATAACTGTGTACTGTTTTTCAATGCCTCTAGAAAAGGGTGTCATTAAGTATCAGTGAATAGTTATCAATATTTAACCTTAGAAATGATTCATTTTGCTAAATATACTGAGGGGAGAAAATTTAGAATATTCACGAAGTAGAAAGTTTGTGACTTAGAAATTTTTTATTCATTTTGTAAAATCCAAGGGTTAATTAAAATATCTTTAAGGGGGGTAACAGTTGTTATCGCAATGTTAAAAACTAAACTCCTTCAACTTCAGAACAGCTTCAACTTCTCTTTTCCATTACAATGATTCACTCTTGACAAATCTGACTTAATTTAATCAACCTGCATTCTTCATGGATCTCCCTCTCCTTGAGACTCCATCCAATGGTTCTTCTACATCTAGAACTTGCTGGGCTCAGAGTCATCCATGAGATGGAACCTGTTGATCACTGATCTACTTGTCCTCAACCTTACTGTACTCCCTACAGCAAAATATAGAGCTGGTTTTGCCTGTTGAAACAATGTGTTTCGTTGTGTGATGCTTCATTTTGTGAGAGCCTTCACCATGGTGGAAAATCTTTTGTTGATTTCATGTCCTCTATGTGACCTCAAAAGCAAATAGAATCTACTGAAATGACATCTGTTTCACAGGTACCTATGTACAACTTTAAAACTCTCTACTCTGTTGCTATATCCATGGATGGGAATGGACATTTTAGGATTTAAACTTCTGAATCAGAATTTTTGTGTTTCTCTGAGCTATTTGCAAACTTTGACTCTTCCATGTGTACTCTTGCTCCTCTAATAGCCAGAATTATTTTTAAGTATGACCTACTTCAGTCTGCTACTTGCTGCCAATTACATTAAAATCAAGTTTAATCTCAGTGGATTGCTCTGAAGAGCACTGTGGTTTGGCCCACTTATCTTTAATATGTACTCTGAAACCCCTTCATACCAGCTCATTGGGCTTAGTCCTGCTGCTGGTATCTCCTTAGACAACTTCTTTTGTCTTTTGTTTGTTATTTTCTTTCTTTTTTTGTTTTCTTTTTTGATGTTTGTTTTATTTTGAGGTAGGATTTTGCTGTTAAGCTGATAATAAACTCACTATGTAGCCCAGACAGATCTTGGAAACTTTTCTGGCATTTTAAGTATGTGTCAATAAATCTATCTCTTATGTCTTTCCTGTTCATTCAATATTATTCAAGTAGTGGTCAGTCCTAAATGTTACACTTGTACTGTCCTCCCAGGTGTCAGGGATCATTACATCAAAGGGAGCAGAAAGATGTAAGAGCTGAGACGGTGAGTGAATACCAGGTAACTGTGTTATGTGGACAGTACAGGGTAATTTCACCTATTGAACCCACAGCAGAAGGCATGTGCAAATCCAAGACCGAAAAAATCCCTGCATGAAATGGGTGGTTTTGCAAGAAGCTCCAGTCCTAGTTAAGGACTTATTGGCATTGGCCATATGCTTGGAGAGGTAGAGCTAATTTTTCTAACTAGTGTGACACTTGGTAGGTTGAACAGGCTCGAAGTGATAACCTCACAGCCAAGAACATTTGGGAAAAACAGATTAGACTTGATAGGCATTAAAAGAAAAGACAAATGATAATAGAGGCCATGAAGTCAGGGGTGGATTGTAAAGTATTGGGGAGATGGGGAAATATGTCTGAATATGATCAAAATATACTGTGTGAAATTCTCAAATCAATAAAAATATTTCTAAAGTCATTAAAATCTCAAAAACAAAGTAAACACTACTTTTTCTTGTTCCTTACTTACCCCAGATTATACAACTATTATTTTTAATTTTTCATTTCTAAGATTTCACTCAGGCACAAACATTTTTATAGAGGTGAAATTGGATTCTTGGCTCAGTTATTTTTGATCAGTCTTTCATATTTATTCCTTCTAGATTTCTCTTTTGAACTATTTTTACTTCTGGAAAAAAAATTTCCAGTGTTCCCACACAATGATGAATGTATCACCGATGTCACAAATGCACAGCTTTGTACACAATTTATTTAGTGGAAAACCACAATTATTTAACTGTTTCTGATAAATATTTTCTGGATGAATGAATAAGTGAATACCCATGAAGTCAGAATTTCTGCTCCAACATCATGTACTTTAATTAAGACAAATTAGGAATTTAGCAAAACGAAATGCACTACCTGAGATACTTATTCTTTTTATCATTATTAAGTTAAATTTGACATAAGTAAAAATGGAATATAACTCACATTGGCCAAAGAGCAGTTTTTGTCTTTACTTTTCTGCCTTATTTCACCTGCATCAAATTACACAAAATAAAAATATGGTACTATTTTGATTCTATTTTCAATTGTTTTGTCATTATCCAATGGCACACTTCAATAAGCTAGTTTGCAACTAATGTTTTCATATTTGTCCTGCAGGGAATTCACTCAACCTCTTCACTTCCGCTGTGACATCCATCGTCTCCTGACTGAAACTTTTATGTGTATATTTTCTTTGGAATTGCTGCAGTGGTCTACTTTAAATAGTAGTGGTAAAAATGTTATTTTGCAGCTGATGTGAGGAAAGAACTACTTAGAAATGAAAAAGATCAGTTTTCGATGGGCATAAACAACCCTATCTTCTTCTAGAGAAATGAGACTATATAGGATAATGGGGAATTGACTTTTCCAGTTTGTCTTTTCAAAGTGTTGACATAATATATTTTGCAGGATTGTTGGAGAAGAAATTGCAGTTCATATATTTCTTATTCTCCTTATTCTAAGTGTCCTCTCCAGAGTCAAAATCTCTTTCATCTTTGTATTCCAAAGCTTCTGTTTATGTGCACTGCAGAATCTGCAACTGAAATCCTACCTTCTCATTTTGTGAGCAGGGACAGTATCCACTACACCTGAATAAGCGGTATTCTTTTCTTTTTTTTGGTAAGCTGTATTCTTAGCACAAAGTTCATCTTATATTTTTGAATTTTCAATACAAATCTAAAAATTCACTCTGTAGCACATCCAGAGGGGTCAATGACCTTTTGACTTCTAACCTCAGGTCCATTATGATGAGAAGTGGAGTAAGGGGAATTGGAGAGTCAAGGGGTGACTGGAAAACTCTTACATCTAAATCAGGGTTTTGATCCTCTCCAATCGTTTTATGTCCTCTAATCTTAACAAGCACTGGTCTACTTATGAAGGGTAGAAATGACCTTAATGAAGAAAGGAAGAGTAAAAAGGAAGGAATAATCAAATATATTTGACATGAAAATGGAATGAATGAGGCTCTTGGGGAGAAAAAGTTGGCCAGGAAGGGAAAACAAAACAGTATGAGTTGGAGAGTCAGAAAATAATAACAAAAATATGTTCACACATATATACACATACATATGAAAAAATCTCAATAAAACACATTCCATTTTATGTTAACTTAAAAATTAATTTAAAAAGGAATATTGATCTATGATATTTTTTAATATTTTATTATTTTTATGTTATGTGTATACATGTATTGTCTGCATGTAGGTAAGTGCACCTGTGCCATGCAATGCCATCGAGGACAGAAAAGCTGTTGGATCCCCTTTAACTGGAGTTACAGACACTTGTTAGCTGCAATGTGGGTGCCAGGATTAGAACCTGGGTCTTCTGCCAGAACAGTCAGTGTTCATAACTGCTAAGCCATTTCTTCAGTCTCCTATCTATCATATTCTTATCATAAATTTTCCAATATATTACACTGAATTAAATGAAGTAAGTTAGTTCCTGCTTCCTCTCTCATTTTCTGAACCAAATTCCTCAAGCAACACTGAATTACTCATAATCTCTTAAAAGAAGTTTTCTGCATCCACAATTTTGTTTGTACACAATTTACTGCTGTATATGGTTAAGACTGTGGTTGCTGGCATTCAAAGGACTGAGCTAAAGTCTTCACCCAATGTTTTTGATACATGAGACTTCTTAAGAAAAGTACTTGACCTCTGTGAAAAGAATAACAAGATTGACAGATGAGCTTTTAGGAAGTATAACAAGTAAATATAAATGAAATCTCACATATAGCCCACAGTTACAAATATGTGAATCTCATGTCAAAGAAATTTGAGCAGAAATAAAGTTCCTGAAGGGATGTGGATATTGTAGAATTACCTGACCAGTTTTGGACAGAAAATTTATGGGCTTCTTGGAAAGTGATGAAGGAAAAACAAATATGTTTGTTAATATAGTTTACCTGGATTGCTGTTATGGGCATTGACAAGCCAGTAAAGCTACCTTTTTAGCAAATATTATATCTGTGTTAAGGATGGTATTTGCATCACCATAATTTATAACCAAATATGAACACATACAGCTACAATATCTTAAGCACTTTAATGTTTATAAAAAAAAAGAAAAGGTTTTCTGAATATTTGCACCTAATGGAATATAATATTGCTGAAACTAATTTCAATATTTAGGCATAGCAACATTTTGTTTTTATGAATGCCATTTCTAATTTTATTTATGATTTTTATTTTATGTGTAATATTGTATTGCTTGCATGTAAGTGTACTCTTGTCATGCAATGACTGTGGAGGTCAGAAGAGGGAATCAGATCCTCTGGAAATGGAGTTAAGTGTGGTTTTTAGTCACCATGTGAGTACTGGGAATCAAACCCTCAACCTGGCATTTTTTGATTGAATAAGGTAACAAGGCATATGTTCAGTAATATGTACCATTAGATCATTTTAAGCAACTATTTTGTTTACTGTTTGGATTTTGGGAGGGGAGGATCTATAATTTATCCTCAATATTAAATAGATAAAGTAACCCAGAATGTCTTAAAATTATATGCAAAAATTTGTGCACACATTTATTTTTTCTGGGTAAAACATCTATAGTACTTATTAAATTTTCAAAGTCATGTAAAAATAACTTCACTTCAATGAAGATATTGCAGTTTTAGTATTATAGTTCTCAGTATTATTTTACCTTCTCAGATATAAATTGACTAAACTACATTGGAGACACAAAGCATAATTTATACACTTTTAGAACTCTTTAGAACCTCCAACTCTAGGAATACTTATTTAAAATAAGAAAAATGCAGAAAACTGGCAAACATAGATTCTGATGCAAACTCTTAATTTATACACATGTAATATCAGAAACTCACTTTGCTGATTCGGTTCTCGTTCATCTAAATTTAGATAGCAGCAACGAAAGCTGCAATTTTCCCCTGAAAATTACAAATCTGAAGCAATAATTGTATCTGCACCTACTCTTTGCCTATTTTTGCAGTGTTCAAAAATATTCCTATGGCTAGAGAGCAGGTGTTCATGATGGCGTGTGCTTCATGACTGGCTTCCTGTGCAAAACAAGGCCTTACCAGCATCGTAAGCCAATGCCCAGGTGCACATGGAAAAGTGCTTCTCCAAATGCCCACTGTGGCTCTTAACCCTGCCAGAAGAGGCTCTAAATTTTTGTGGTTGTGATAGTCTATATAGACAATTATTTCTTTTGTTTCTTTGCCTAGCATGAATTTCAAAGTAGAATTTGCTTTTCATAGTAGCACTTTTTCATTTTGTTTGTAAATTTTTTTTTTTTTTTGCTCCAGGGGTGTCCTGAGGATCATTAAGTGATATGGCATCTGACAGTTCCATGAAGACATGAAGAAGTTGTTCACTGAATTCTAAGTTACTTGATGGAAGACGTATAGTAATTTCAGGAGCTCTGATTCATATTGTGCTAAAAGCATATTACATATGCTGATGAATTTGCCAATTTTTTCATAGAGTTAAATATTCAGCCTATGTAAGAGCTGGAAAGGATGGATACTAGAATGCTACATGCTAGAACAAAGTAACATGGCTGCATGTTAGCCCGGATTGTAACTGAGCAAAATAAACTGAAAGTCAAAACAAAACCCCTAAGTTCACTGTAGAGAAAGAAAAGCTAACTGTATTATTGAAAGTAAAAGTTCTTCTCAAAGAAAATTATGTATGATGCTTTAAACATTTGTCAAATAATTAACTATTACTAAAACATGATGTAAAATGAATGTATATGCATCAAATAATATCTTTTCAAAGAAAGTAACAGAGAATCATAGTAAAAGTAGATTTAAGGATGAGAAAATTATTTAATCTACATTACAGAGTCGAGAGGCCTAAAGGGGACTTCAGGTGCATTGAACCAGTGGCTTAATACAACACTTAGGGATGTGATTTTTTTCTGTTATTTCTGCTATTATCCATATGTTGTATTCATCTTTATCCAGTGCCCAGTGTTCTTGCTGAATGGCAAATAGAAGCATCTAGGAAAGCAACCATTCTTGTTTATGGATAAAGGAGGAGATAAAGACCTCCCACTGAAATGGTGAGAAATAACTTGAAAGTGTTGAGGAATTCCAAAGTAGTCAGGGACATAGATATATTTTTTAACCATTCTTAAATAAGAAAACAGTTTTATTTTGTATTTGGTTGTGCTAGGAGTTTTGCTTCAATGACACCTGTGATGACTAATTTTGGGGGTCAACTTGACTGGATCTGGGATTAACTGAAATGAGAGAGAGATTCTTGACTGGATCATCCGAAGCTGGTAGACACACTCTAAATGTGGGTGTTACCTTCTGATGGCAGCCCATATAGAAGGTCATGGCAGAGGAGAACACCTGGCTTCTTGCTGTTTGCCTTCTGTCTCACTGGTGAGTTCGTCTTGCTGCTATAGACTGAAGACTAGCTGATCTTTTGGAATTCATCAGACTTTCAGCACCAGATTGGGACTACTGAGACAGCCAGCCTCCTGCACTGAGTGAATATGAATTCACAGCCTCTCCAGTGTAGTGCAGCCATTGTTGGACTACTCAGACTCTATCCTGTGAGCTAAGCTGATAAATCTCTATTCATATATATTCATTCTACCAGTTCTGTTTCTTTGGAAACTCTGACTAATACAGATTTTGGTACCAGGAGTGGTTCTAGAGAAACATAATTGAAAGGATGAATTTCTTTAATGGGCTTGTTGGTATTTGGAGCAGGCTCTCCAAATCAGGGTCTTTAGATAGCATGGAGAGCCCTGAAAATTCATGGTGTAGAGTATTTGAAACAATTATGGAGATAGACACATTTGAATCTCCTAACTCACCTCTTGTGAAGAGCAAGAAAATTAGTGACTCTATACATAAAACATTTGACAATTTGTGAAAAAACAAGAAAAATAATGATGCCGGCTGGTTACTTCTAGCATCTCTAGACCAAGTGATGAAGATAAACAATGAGTTTAAGGATAAAATTAACAAGCTCCAGATTCGAATCAACAGTTTAAAAATTTCCAAGTGTGCCCTGGAAGAGAATCTTCTCTCCAGCAGCCAGAGAGCTAAAGCTACAGAAAATAAATTTGGATCCCATATTATACTTTTGGCTGACCTACAATGCAAATTTAATTCCCAGCCTCAAAGGGTGTCAGCAGTAAAGGTGAGGGTATTGTTAAGGAAAGATTGGAATCCTGACACATGGCATGGAGATATGTGGGAGAACCCTGAGTAGGCTAAGGGTTTTGAATCCTCAGACTCTGAGAAATTTGCTTCACCTGATGGATTAATCTCCCCACCTGCAGCAGACCCTCCCTTCCCACTCTTGCCTGAGGAAAACTAATTAGAAAACTAATCCTCTTCAGCAAGACAAAACTGATGTCCCTCAGAGCCCAGTTGTTGCCTCTAGACCTACAACCAGACTCACAGCTAAGCAGGCCCCTAGAGGAGAGATAAAAAGTGTGGTCCATGAGGAGGTACGCTACACCACTAAAGAACTTAGTGAATTTGCTAATTCATTCAAGCAGAAGTCTAATGAATATGTGTGGGAATGGATTTTAAGGGTATGGGCTAATGGTGGAAGGAACATAAAATTGGATCAGGCTGAGTTTATTGACATGGGCCCAATGACTGGAGATTCTAGGTTTAATACAGAAGCTCATGCAGTTAAAAAAGGTATTAAAAGCTTATTTGATTGGTTGCCTAAGGTATTTATACAAAGATGGCCTACTGACAGAGAGCTGGAGATACTTGATATCCCTTGGCTTAGTGTTGATGAAGGGATTGTAAGGCTCAGGCCAGTTGGTATGCTTGAGTGGATTCTCAATGCAACACCAAATCCTCCACAATGGCAAGGCCAATAGGACACACTTTTACTGATTTTATAAGATGGATACTACTGAGAGAGACACCAGAATGTTTGAAAAGCTTTGTTTTTGCCCTTTTCCTTATGCCAAATCCTACAGTTGGAGATGCTGCTTCTCAATTGCATAAATTAAATGTAAATATAATAGGGGTAACAAGACCTCGGAGTAGGGGTCAGGTGGCAGTATTGAATTACCAAAGAAAAGGTGAGTGTACTTATCTTAATGGGTGGCAAAGGCAAAACAATACCTACAATGGCATTACACGAATGGACCTGTGGTTCTGGCTAATCAATCATGGTATTTCCAGGGAACATATACATAAGAAGCCTACTAAGTTTTTATTTGATCTGTACAAGCAGAAAAGCTCTAGGACAAATGACAGGAAGTCAGTATTGGATCATAGCAATAGAGAATCTTGCTCAGTCAACCAACTTCCAGACTTGAGAGAGTTTAAAGACCCAGAACCCCTTGAATGAAGGGAAGGCCGGGTGCCCTTGAGGAAGGACCTTGTTATAGTACCAAAGAGTTATCCTGTTTGCCTCTTACCGATCCTTCCCCAGAGGGGCCTGTGGCCTTTTACTAGAGTAACTGTACATTGGGGAAAGGAAATAATCAGACTTTCTGTGGCCTATTGGATACTGGTTCTGAGTTGAGACTGATTCCACAAGACCTTAAAAGCATTGTGGCCCTCCAGTTAAAGTAGGGACTTATTGCGGTCAGATGGTAAATGGAGTTTTGGTTGAAGTCTGAATGACAGTGGGTCCATTGGGTCCCCGAACTCATCCTGTGGTTATTCCCCCAGTAACAGAATGTATAATTGGGATAGATACACTTAGGAATTGGGAGAATCCCCACATTATTTCCTTGACCTGTGGAGTGAGGGCTATTATGGTTGGAAAGGCCAAATGGAAACCACTGGAATTTCCTCTGCTAGGGAAGACAGTGAACCAAAAACAGTATCGCATCCCTGGAGTGATTGCAGAACTTAGTGCTACCATCAAGGATTTGAAAGATGCAGGGGTGGTTAATCCCACCACATCACCCTTTAACTCTCCTATTTGGCCTGTGCAGAAGACAGATAGGTCATGGAGAATGACAGCTGACTATGGAAAATTTAATCAAGTAGTGACTCCAATTGCATCTCCTGTGCCAGATGTGGTTTCCTTACTCGAGCAGATTAATATGTCTCCTGGTTCCTGGTATGCAGCTATTGATTTGGCAAATGCTTTCTTCTCAATACCAGTTCATAAGGACCACCAGAAGCAATTTCATTTGCCTAAATATAATCCTTAATGAAAAGAAATACTGCTGAATAACTTATGAAATAAGAGTTATCCTGTCCATATGGAAGAGATAGGCCATTTAAATACAACAAGCCCCCAAGGAACAGATCCTCAAACTGGCTTATCTGGAAAAATGTATGGTCTTAAACACCAAAAAGGAAACTATAACCAAAGATTAAAGCGGTCAATATAATTTTTTAAGAGTCCATGTGTATAGCTAAAGGCTACATAACAGGAAACAATGCCAGATAGGAGATACCTTCCTTTGAGTTGTTGGCCAGGCTGGCCCAAGAGACTCCCAGACAGTAAACCAGCATAAAACTGGGAAAATTAACAGCAGACCCCAATCTTATCTAAAGGAATATTGACAACTGTTTGCTGCTAGATGAGGAAAAGCTGATCTTCCTAAAACAAGGCATTCTAGAGAGGCTGACTAGATTCAGCAGATGGACAAGCACTGGGGAACAGATGGGGGCACTGACAACACAGTGAATAGTAACAAGGATGACTTAGTAAATGGGCTCCATTGTGTGTGTGGGGGGTGGAGGCAATGGGATTTTGCCATTTGCGAAGTGGGTATATATTGCTTGGGATGTTCTGTAGGATACATACACAAAAATATCAACAAATAAAAAAATGAGTTATATTTGAGGAAGAAGCATAAAAATTTGATTCATGTTAATTAGAAGAGGTTATAAACATTTCCTTTGAAATCTACCTGATGACTTTATATCCATAATCAGGTGCCAAGGATCTTAGTGTAACCAACTGTGACTAGTAATAATCAGATACTTAGAGAGTAGAGACACATGTGCAAACATCTAAGTATTAGTAGCAGTAGGAAACAGTATATTTTAAAATGAAATGGAGATCTTTTTTAAAGGTTAAAACCTCATTCAATTTTATGTCTTAGAAGATTTTTACTGAGTTCAATACTGTATAACTATATTAATTCAATTGTGAACCTAAAAATTTACAGCCACTTTTGAAATAGATGCGTCTTTGCTCTGGAAATTGTTAATTGAATATGTTAAAGCTGTAATGAAATGCTTCTTCTAATCATGTGGTTATTAAATAGATAATGTAAAAAAAAAAGAGTTGGATGCCTTTAAAGCAAGACTCCTGTTACTCTGAAGAACACCATGCACATTTGTAATTCTATTTATGTTATAAATGACAATAAACAAAATTTATATTGCAGAAACAAAAATAAAGAAGCTTAGAATCCTACCTGCCTTTCTTTTGTGTGGTTCCATTCTCTGGCAAATTCAAACAATATCTCAGGAAAATGGAAACCCTGGACAGAATAAAAATGTTGAAAGGAGATGTTAATTATTGGAATGAAGCTGAGCATCCTAGTATTTAAGACATAAGCACTGGCCAAGCAGACCTAATTTAGCATGCAGTGTCCTGAGCATGCAGGTGTTTTCTTGGTCACTCCATTTTTCTTTATATCAATCCAGACAAATATTCAATGCACTTGTTTTTCTATTTTTCAGTTTTGGGTCTTCATTTAATTACAATTCTAGCTCCCCATATATCCATCCATACAGTATACCATGATTTTAAATTTCAACTCATTACACTTGAATGATAAAATGCTTTAGAGATGCATGTAAAGGAAACATTTTTAAACATTAGTTTTTTAACATTCATTTGTTTAAAAAACGTCCCAAACTTTTCTTTCTCCAAAGTATTCACTTGTTTATAACCTAGCTGTATTTAACCAAAACTTTCTTTTGCTCCTATCCTCTATCAAATAGATAGGTATTATAAATTTTATTGTAGAGCTCCTAAACCTGACATTGCAAGATGTGAAGCACCTGCATAGTACTCTACTTTATATATTATTTTTATGGTTAGAATTAAAGCTTTTATGAGGCAGTAATTTCTGACATTACCATTTCTACCTGGGAGCGCAATGTTATCCTATTCTACCACGAGCCAAACAGGAGAAAGAACATATTTCCAAGGTCAAATGAATTTTCAGAATCTAGAATTGAAATGCTCTAAGCAAAATAACATCAATGCATCTAATTAAAACTATAGCTAATTTTTGGAAATGGAAGTTAATGCTTTTTGCATAAGTTCTAGAAATTAAAATGCTAATTCTTCAAATAACATGACATAGTTACCATAAATAAAACCAAACATTTTAAAAGCATATCAGTTATTAAAAATATATATTAATAAATAACAAGACAGGGTCTGGAGATATGGCTCAGAATTAAGAGCACTTGCAAGTTGAATTCCAGACCCCTCCTGAGTGGCTCACAAATACTTGTATGTAGCTCCAGCTCCAGAGTCTAAGATATGCTCTTCTGGTCTCACACACACCTGCACACATGTGGCATATAATCACCCAGACATACATGTAAATGAATAAATATAAGCCTTAAAAGATAACATGAGAATAATATACTTTTTGAAATGATATATATTGGAGTATGGAGAGATGGTTCGGCAGTTAAGAGCACTGACTATTTTTGCAGAAGACCCAGGTTTGTTTCCCAGAACCCCTATGGTTTCTAACTGCTATCTAAAACTCAAGTTCCTGGCTACTCAATGCCCCTTTCTGGCCTCCACAGGCATTGCATGGCATAGATGCACTTAAATACATGCAGGCAAAACACTCATACATATAAAATAAATAATTAAAATAATAGCTATCAATAAAATGTGACATAATTTCATTTAAGTCATGCATAGTTTTCCTCAAGCTTACCTTTTGGGGAAATTAGAAGAAACATTTTACACAAGATCCTTTTCCTACTGAAGCAAGAAGTAAAATAATGCAAATGTGGTCAAAGTCATCACAATGCAATAATAGCAATCTCAGATAACAAAATTTTAAAAGTCTTCATTCTTCAGTTTTTAGGTCTTGATGTTCTTTGATGTTGATCTCAACTTATACTCAACTGAAATTTTTGGTTTCTATTGGTTGAGATGATTGAGTTGCTTTATTATGCTATTCTTTTCATTAGAGAATAAAGTTTTATTTTTATTTTGTGAGAATTTGTATCACAGGGAATAAGAAAAAGGTTCTATTGGATCCATTTATAGTTTTACTAGCTTCCCTTGGTTTTTTCCTTGAATACTCTATAAATATTCTAAGGAACTAGGGTATACATCACAGCACATTACAGGAATATTTTATAAGATGATGCTTTCATGCTATGGTCATGGGCAACATTTTAGGTATTGCCTATCACTTACTAAAATGTGCCCTAGGCCTAATGGAGGCCTCCTCCATATATTCTTGCTGTAAATACTGAGCTGCTTTGTCTAATACAGTTCAGCCTTTTTGCCTATTTATGTCCATGTCAACTTACCAGTTTCTCCCTTTCTCTCTTCCTCCTTCTCTTCATCTCTTTCCCACCCTCCTTCCTTCCCTATTTCCTTTCTTCTTTGCTTACTTTCCGAAACAGGGTCTCACATAACCTAGGCTTGCTGAAATTTGTTTTGAAGCTTAGGGTAACTTTGGATTTCTGATCCTCTTGCCTGGTCCTCTCTAGTGCTGGAATTACAGGTGTATAACACCACCCTTAGTTTATGCATCCTAAGGAACAAAAATGGGCCACTGTGCATAGTAGGCAAGCACTCTGTCAACTGAACTATTTTGTCAGCCCCGGGTTCAGGTTCATTTCTGTTTCTAAATATCTGTCTATACAAGGCTTTGATCCTAAGTAATCTTTTTGAGAAAAAAAATTGAAAAACATTATGTGAGATTCACCCAATGGTCAAAATGTGTTACAGAAAAACTTAAACAATAATAACTAATTCCTCTAGCATTTCCTTTGTGATTTTTATTGTTTGTTATCTAATCAGAACTTTGCCTTTTTGAATGAATCAGTGTTCCCTACATAAGTTTCAGTGTAGTTGTGAAATTGTTCTTATGAACTGATCAGGATGTAGGCATTTGTGAACTAGTAATCACATAATTTTGCATATTTAAATTATAGAAATTACTGATTATCCCTTGGCTCCAGGCTCTTATTTGTGGACACACATGAGATTAGTATTCTACATGATGCATACAAGTCATTTACTACCTAGCTGTCACTCTGGATTAGTCTTCAGAGGATTGTATTACCCCCACTCTACCCTACCCCTCAAAGTGCCTGTATTAATTACTTATGGCTTTTCAGTATCTACTGATACATAATGTGTTACCATACTGCTGTGTAATAAAAAAATGATTGGAAAATTCTTATAGTTCTCAAACTCCCTAAATTCTTAAGAAATGTGTAACATTATGTTTGTTTGTGATAAAAGTTCAAGCTGAGAACACCATGAGGCACCTCTCTCACCATTATGTGTGGCTGTTGGGAGGTCACAGGATCTGTATTTGAGTGTGGACTTTAGAGTGCAGCCATAAATGTGGAGCACCCACTCTTCTGTAAATAAACCTGTACCCTATGTTCTGTTAAAAAAATAATAATAAATAAAATACTTTAAAAAATTGCTTATTCATCTTTAAAATCAATGTAAACATTTAACTTGACCTAACTCATCTAGTAAATCTGACAACGGTAAGAATAAATTGAAATATATTGATGGAAATATTCATTACTACTAACTAAATAATGTTGGAACATGCTGAGTAAAACAAGAACATTTTAAAGCACCGTATTTTATAATTATAATTCACTGTAATCTTATTTGTGATCTGTACATAGCAACAGGAGGATAATCCTCATGATACTCTTTTTTAAGCCAAAATTTAGAAAGAATAAGGATTCCAAGATCGAATCTAATTAAAATGCAAGGCCAACTATATAAAAACTATAGTAATAAAAATGGCTATAGTAGTACAACTAAGAAACAGGGAAGATGTCAAGATGTAGCTTCAGGAAGCAACAATTGAACAGTAAGTTCTGCTAGAAGAAAAGACAACTGGAAGAATAGGGTCTCATCCAAGTGAGGGAGGAGAATTTCCACAAGAAATGTGGCAAATAGGGTGAAATGATGCAAAAACAAATTTAAATACAATAACTGAAAAGTGCCCAGAGAGGAAACTGAACATCATTAGTGAATAATAAAAATCTTCCATTAGTTATGTATTGACATAGCCAAATTGGGTTGCAGTGTCTATCAACTGAGATTATGGAAGCATATCAGGTCCCTGGAGTATTGTGCCTTAACACAAAACCAAATACATATATTGAGATATTTTAGACTCTCTTCTCCTTTCAAGTTTAGTTCAATAAAAATTTTTCCCTTTTCAAGCTAATAAAGCATGAGTTCATGCCAACTTACTGAGAAAAGACATGGGATTACATACTTCTCACTCTGCACTATGAAATGATATTTCAAAAGGGCATTTCTGTGGGAACTGGTACAGCATAGAAAAAGACAAGAAGGACAGACATTAGGTTATTCAGTCTGAATATCGAGATATTTGAAAATAATTCTAAATAACTTCGTTTATGACAAGAATAATATTCTCTTTGGTGGATAACTTTAGTTTGCTTCAGATTTGAGCATGGATACTTGTTACATACCATCTTGTATGTGTGAGTTTGCTTATACATATGTATTAAGTATGTGATATAAAATTATTCTTATAAATAAAACTCACCACTGCAGGAATATGCCTACATCTACTTTGGTAGCTGTATTCATTGACTGAAAAGAAGTCAATTTATCTCTTAGCTGAGATTTCCTTGAAGTCACTGATCATATAAACATCTTTATAAAGAAATTCTTTGTGTCTATAGGATGCATCATAATATGGAGAACATGTTTACCATGGTGTTAACTGAGTTCTCTTGGGGTTTCTTGTACTATCAGACAAACCATATAACATAGCTTTATGTGAATTTTTCTATTTATATCTTGGGTAGGGAGGGAGGAATTGGAGGAACTTACAAAGAAATGAACTCCCGACAGCTCTACATGGCTGAGCTTGTCTTTCCAGAGTGCTTCCACCTGCCCACAGTCTCCCTTAACTTTCACCCATGCATCTTGGGCCTGCAGTCTCGCCGCAGGTTGGTAAATGCTCCCTTTTGTATCCACAGAGGTGAGACGCCTGGGCCATCTTTCCACACATGGCGGTACACACCTTCCATCCCAAGATGGCATCCAGAAGCCCCTCGCTCCGTGGCTAACTCTCCCCAGTCAATCCTCTTCAGCAGGCCCCGCCCCCTGGAGGAACCAGATCCCTGGACACACAGGATCAAGGCTACACATTTGATTCTCAGCACTGCCATGAAATTCTAACACAAATACACATACATATATGCACACAAGCACATGCATACATGTACACACATATACATACTACACATACACACATATATCTCACACTCATACATGCACATATATATTTACACACACATACCACACAGATACATACAGTCACACATATATAGTCAAATGCACAGACACACATACATTAAATTGTGTGCTTGTACACATTGGCACGGGCCTTGAAAAAGGATTAATCTTGTTCCTTACTTAGTGCTCAGATAAAATACTATATTCTCTTCTCTAGTTCTGTATTGGTACTTAGTAAATATATGTAACTCAAGGAAAGGTTTTCCAAGATAAAGCATTGACTTTTTTATGAGTAACCAAACAAATAAATGAACAACAAAAACTCACTATGACCATTTATATATAATCAGACACATTCCACATTCTATTAGAGGCATTTTTTAGGAATTTTGAATTTTGAATTCAAGCTAAGTGGTTTTGACATATATATGACAATTTTCAAAAGGAGATTGAAAATGTTTTCTATAGTTTTGTTTATGACATTATTCTTAAATCAAGCAAGTGTTTAAACCTTTATGTATATAAGAAAAATTATAAATAAAATTTGCTTATTACCCTAGAAATTGTCTAATAAATATTGATTTACTTAAAATACTTCTCCATGACCATGAGTTCATTATTTCAGAAAAAAAATACTTAACTAATTTAAACTAAGTGCTTAGCTTAATATCTTAAATATAATTGTAATTAAGCATGTGTTTAAATGAATTAATACATAAACTAGGTATTATTGATAATTGTTAGCCAATCATATATTTTGGAAGCCTAACCTTTAAGGTGATTGGCTATGGTGGCACTTGTGGAGCCCAGTGATTGGTACCTATGCCCTATAAAGCTGACCCACTTCCTAACAAACTTTAGATCTGTGTCACAGAATCTGGTCTCTGGTATCTGCATGTCATCTGACTGACACCATCGCCTCACCCCGATCCATGAGGACACCTGATATTGCAACACTGGCACCCAATGTGGGGCTCCCCTGATTGACATGTCTGGCAGGGTGAGTGCTCTCTGGTATGGGGGGACATTCATCCACCTTATGGCAGCCTCAGGCGACTGCTCTGAAAGCTCACCTCAGGAGTAGGCATGTAAAATTTTCAACCACACAGGTGGAGCATGTGCTCCAAGAGGTCCTTAGTGTGCCCCCTGGGTATCAGCAAGTCATGCCTTGGACCCCAATGTCTGGGGCAGGATTATCTATGCCATGCAGAGGGCAGAGGTCTGAGAGGGCCACTCCTTCAGTGCTACCTTCTTCCCTGCCTCACTGTGAGGGGTCCCTCCTGACTCTAGTGATTATGGCAAGATACTGTTAAAAGAGATAGACTCACACATGGGGGCCAAGGGGAAGGAGGTGGGAGTATATCCTGCCTTGTTGCACAAAGAGACAGACTCAGCAGAGGACTGGAGGGGAGCCAACATGGAGGCGACCAGGAAGTTCTTAAGGTTATGCCACATGAACAAAGGGAATCTCTAAGCCTTACCATAGACAAAGTAAAAACACTGGCTCTGTCTGCACCAGCTACAATAGAGCCACTCTATGCTTCTCTGCCCAAATATTCTCCCCCTTCTACACCCCCTTGTACCCCCCCGGAGATAACACCCCCCCTCCAAGGAGCATTTTGACCAATGGAAAGAAGAATGGAAGCCTCCCATCCCCCTTTTTTACTGGAGGTTAGGGCAGCTCTGCCTCAACTCTTCCTGGTAAGCATTGCTCAGGGCCAGCAAAACACAAATGCCTGGACCCCCCACCCCCATGACACTCTGCAAAAACTACGTAAGGCAGCCCTTGAGGATGGCATTCAGTCCCCCTGGTTTAATCAGCTCCTGGATACAATCAATCATGCAGTAAACACCCCTTATGACTGGCAACAAATTGCTCATGCCTGGCTTCCAGCAGGGGACTTCCTCTTATGGAAGGCCACTTACCAGGACGAGTGTGAGCTCGATAGTCAAGCAACATTGTGGGTTTAAATTTTGATGCCCTCCTGGGAAGAGTTCACTTTGAGACTCCCCTGGCGCAGGCCCAGGGACCTGCTTGCTATTTCAAGCAAGTACAACTCTTAGGAGCCTTCCAGAGCATGCCTGTCCACAGTGATACTAAAATCTCCAAGCTTGTACACAAACTGGTGAGCCTTTTTCAGACTTTGTTGACAAATGTCAGCATAGTGTTAGTAGAAAATTAGCCATCAGGGGGCCACAGCAGCCCTGCTCAAGGACTTAGTGTATGAAGGCTGCTCCACCGAATGCTGAATGGCAATAGGGCCCATATCTGACTGGATTCTTGCTTGTTGACATGTAGGGACAGCCAGGGCCCACACTGCCGCTCTTGTAGAGGCTATGGCCACCTGCCACATAGGAGGACCAGATGCTGCCAGAGACCAGTGAAGTGGTGAAAGTGGCTCTTGCTAGTCATGTGGAGGCAGGGGACATTGGTCTCTAGAATGCCCCAATAAAACTAAGAGATCACCTGCTAAGATACCTCCCTCCAAGTGCCCTAAATGCTGTAAAGCCTTTCATTTGGCCAGGGACTATAGATCCTCCTTGGAGAACGAGGGGAGACTGCTAAATGGGAGGCCTTTAAACAGTAATCAGGGCACTTCTAGCCCCATGCCCAAGAGAGGAACTAAAATGCCCCATGCCCCTAGTACATTGGACCATTTCCGTGGATTTACGTAAATGTTGGATGAAGGTCAAACTGGATGTGAGGTCCTTTAAGGGCCTCCTTGATGCAGGGGCCAATGTTACAATATTGAGAGAGGAAGAGGCATTGCCAGAATGGAAAACACAGGAAGGACCATCCATCCAGGGGGTAGGTGGTTTTCAGGCCCCCAAACAAGTAAAAAAAAATCCAGTTATTTGGGAGGACCCTCATGGAAATAAGGGATCCATTATGCAACTCCTAGTGCCTGGGTTGCCTAACAACCTCTGGGGCAGGGATATTATATCTGGTATGGATGTGGTTTTAACCACTGATGATTCTGCCTTCTTTGATGAATTAGTTGTCCACGAAAAGTTAAACCTCACCGGTCAGGCACACTCCAATTCTAATAGCCACTGTTTCACCACTAACAATTCCATAACCCCATCCAATCAAATTAACATGGCTTACAGATAAGCCCATATAGGTGGAACAGTGGCTTCTTCCTAAAGAGAAATTAACACAATTACATAAATAAGTCCAGGAGCAGCTAGATATCGGTCATATTGGACCCTCTCACAGCTCCCATAAAACCCCAGTTTTCGTTATACAAAAGAAAACCTGACTATCCTCAGGCCTCTTGGGGTAAGTCTATAGTGCAGCGCTCCGTGCTGGGACTCCTTAAGCCTCATTCACCCTTCCACCCCACCCCCCACCCCCCTGCCCCCCCGCCTGGCATTCTATACTCTAGCTTGGACCCTGTGCCATTCCTAGTCTTGGGGCCCCAGACACCTGGGGAACCAATACTGTTTCCTGATCCTTCTCAC
>NW_008344488.1:4749761-4754828 GCF_000622305.1 Nannospalax galili | reverse complement strand
TAGTAGCAAAAACTGAGTCTTTTTGTAAGAAATAGTATATTTTAAAATGAAATGGAAATCTTTTTTAAAGGCTAAAAGCTCATTCAATTTTATGTCTCACAGGGCTTATATACTGAGTTCAATATTATATAACTATTAATTCAACTGTGAACTTAAAAATTTACAGCCAAATTTGAAAGAGATGCATCCTACCTCAGGAAAACGTTATTGAATATGTCAATTGTGTTGTAATGATATGCTTCTTCTAAGTATGTTGTTATTAAATAAATCATTTTTAAAAATTAAAAAAAAAGAGAAAAAAAATAGAGATATTACATTAATTATGCTTATTTGATATATTAAAGTACATTGAAAACATTAAAAAAAAAGAAAACCTAAGGCAAATGGAGGCTATTACATGGCCACCAAACAATGAATGCTCAAATGAAGGACTTGGGGGCTTTGCAACCCAGCTTGCCATACCTCTCTGTGGTGCACCACCACTTTGCAGTCATGATCCTCGATATAAAAGACTGCTTTTACTCTATACCATTACACCCAGAGGATTGGGAGTTTTTTGCCTTTTTGGTTCTGGCTATTAACCATGCCATGCCTGTCCGGTGCTATCACTGGAAAGTTTTGCCACAGGTTATGAAAAATAGCCCCACCATGTGTCAACATTTTGTGGCCCATGCCTGCTGCCCCCTGCAGGACAGTGTGATTGTCATCCATTACATGGATGACATCCTTTTGGCCCATCCCAATCCTAAACTTCTTTAGACACTTTTTAAACAATTACTCCATAACCTAATGTCCCTGGGCCTGACCGTGGCACCCAATAAAGTTCAGCAGCTGCCACCCTTCACCTTCCTAGGACCCATCCTTGCCTGCTTCATTAAGCCTATGGCCCCTATCCTCTCCATCCCTGATCGTTTAACCCTTTCTGAGCTCCAAACACTTTGTGGAAATATTATCTGGGTACACAACTTTCTTCCTCTCACTTCTGCCCCGTTGCTTCCATTATTCACACTCCTTAGTGGTGACCCTTCACCTACCAGTTTTTGGGACCTCACCCCAGAGGCAAGACATGTCATCACCCTGTTCAATGCCCAACTCCAACAACCTACCTATGCAGGATTAATCCCACCAAAGAATTATTTGCTATAGTCATCCCCTCCCAAAACACTTCTGTGGGAGTGCTCTATCAGGAAAAGGGCATACTCATGTGGGTACATGTGGCCTGGAGCATGGTGCATAAGATAACTTCTGCACCTGAAGCCTGGTGCCACCTTGTCTTAAAATTGGTCCACACCTCCATGCACACTTATGGAAAAAAGCCAGACTCCTTTATTCTACACTTAAGACCTTACTGGATACTTTGTTTGCTGAGGATCCCACATACCAAACCCTTTTACAAACCTATATAGGAAAATATGATACCCTCTATCCTCCACTTAAAATTCTCCAAACCTTCCATCAACTACCCCTTATAGTCCCTGTTCATACCTTCCCACAAAAAAAAAGAAAGAAAAATGGCTCTCCCCTATGCCCCCTCGGTCTTTACTGATGCCAATAGGTCTAGCTATGGTGTAGTTGTCCAAGACCCTTCCAAACCTGCATCCCTTGTTAAAACCTTTACTTTTGCTGGATCTGTCCAGGTGGGGTTGCTCCTGGCCATCTTAACTGCCTTTGAGATGCCTCCAGGTGAGCCCTTTAATCTGTTCTCTGACAGTGCTTAGGTTGTACAGGCTGTTGCCACATTGTCTATTCATATATCGTGCCTCCTTGACCCCGCTGGACCAGGCCTTACTCTCCCTCCAAGAACTTTTAGAGAATAGACAACATCCATGGTATGTCTAAACCTCTGCTCCCATACGGGCTTACTGGGGGTCCTGCCTGAGGGCAATGCCTTGGCCAATCGTTCCATTATGTTGATTCATAGACCCCACTCCTTGAACAGGCATGCGAGCTGCACACAAAGTTTCATACATCTGCTGGGGCACTCCATTGCCTCTTCCCTGACCTCCCCAAAGTCACCTGTAAGCATTTAGTACACACCTGTAAGTCACTTGCACCGTTGCTCCCCCTTGGCCCACTCCAGCCCAATGGCACTCTCTTAAGGGACCTCATTCTTAACTCTCTTTGGCAAATGGACGTCAGCCATGTCCCTTCCTTCGGATGGCTTAAATACGTCCACCACATCATAGACACTTGCTCTGGTCTTCAATATGCTACAGCCCTGTCCAGAGAAAAAGCTAAACATGCCATCCTAGCCCTTAAACAGGCCGTGCTGGTTATGGGAATCCCATGGCAAGTAAAGACAGAAAACAGGCCATGCTATGTCAGCTTCACCTTTGCTGACTTCTGCTCCTCCTGGTGTATCAAACATGTTACTGGCATCCCGTACAACCCCCAGAGCCAGGGCATTATCAAGAGGTCTCACCATACCCTCAGGGCTCAACTACAAAAGGAAGGGGGAGTAAAAACCCCACATAAAGGCTTATCAGGAGCCCTGTTTGCCCTAAATTTCTTAACTTTTGATGACCAGGTCCTGTCCCCGGCCTTTAAACACTGGGGTTCCTTTTTAGCCCTGACACCTCTCCCCTGGTCCATTGAAAGGACCGACCCTCTTACTGGCCACTGGAAGGGACCACACCTGCTACTAACCCAGGTTGAGGATTTGCTTTGTCTTCCCATAAAATTCCCCCCGCCCCAGTGTGGATACTGGCCCACATTGTCCGAATTGCCCTGGAAACAGACTGACGTGCTTACTGGGCAGATGGAGAAGCTGACCATTGACCGCCAGCGCGAAGGGGGACCAAAACGCTCCAGACGACGGAGAGCCTGGTGACTGGCCCATCCAGTGACTTGTGGGGACATTAAACATTGGTCAACCAGGCCCAGACCATGGCCCCAGACCCAAAACCAGGGGCGGGGAATATGTTTTTACTGATGTGTGCAATAATTACTGCCAACTTTCAGGCAGGAGCACTTCAGACAGCATCTGCTTACCATTTGGGATAACTTCCTGAATTTTACAGCACAACTGACTAGGGATATCATCTGGCTTAATAACACCCATGTACTCCCCATAGCTGCAAAAGACCAATGGAAACAAATACACAACAGATTTCAAGCCTTTTTCTCCCTCGCTAACTTAATCACATAGGCTATCCTGTTTACTGCTTTCTGTATTGTTTTAATAGCATTTAAATGCCTCTATAAAGTGGTTTCTAGAGTAAGCTGTACTCAGGTCCTACTACTTGAGGTCTGACAGGCTCAAGTACAAAAGGAAGGGGGAGATGAGGAGAGTCCTGGCTTGGGGATTTACTTGGCAACCTTGGTAAAGGCACGATGAACCCACAGGATCATGAGCCCAAGAGCTATGAGAACACTCCAAGGTAGCCTGACCCTCGTCCCATGTTGGCCCACCCAGTGAATTCCCCATTTCTTTGTTCCCACTGTACAAAGCCTGCCCAGTCCCTTGTGGTACGGTCTCAGTGACTGTTGGCCTCGCCTTTAAAGTGACTGTCTACAGTGGCACTAGTGGAGCCTGGTGATTGGTACCTATTCCCTATAAAGCTTGTTGCACTTCCTAATAAACTTTAGATCTGAATCACAGAACCTTGTCTCTGGTGTCTGCATGTCGCCTCACCCCGAACCCTGAGGACCACTGATATTGCAACATTGGACATGACATGGCTATTGCACTCACAAACACACTTCAGCAGTTGTTATCCACAAAAGACCTGCACAGGATTGAGTTCCTCAACACTGCATCATGGATGGTGGCTGGGGGAGTTCATAAAACCCTACCCATCCCTGAAGGACTATGAGCAATCATACCTAGGAGAAATGGTGTCACCTTCTTCAGTGGTATAACCACTGATATGATGTTCATGCTCTATCTAGTCAGTAACATCCCACCATGCTCATGCAAGCAACTGTTATTAGAAGCAGTGAGACACACACACACACACACACACACACACACACACAAACACGTGCACATGATATGAATATAGGAAGACACCTTGGGAAGAAGAGTGGTTTCTGTAGGAGTAAGAGAATGAGAAAAAATAATGCAGATGAAGTTACTAAAATTCATTATATGTATGAATCTTTCAAAAATAGAACATTAAAAATAATCATATATTTGCAATACTAGTATGCTTGCCTTTCTTCCACTAACCTGAGTGATGTGACATGGAGACACCAGCAGTGTATGATGCTGCAGTTTGCATCTGTATCATCGCATTAGCGCTTTCATCTTCACATCCTCTACATGTTAATATTCGTACATGATTTGCTTAATCCACTTCCACCAAATGACGTCCTGCACACAAAGGTGCTTCATCATTCCTTCAGCATGAGAATGATTTATGGTGTTGTGGTCATTTTTTCTTAGGCCCTAATGACCAATAATAGGCAAAACTAAATCTGTAAGTACTTAGCATCTGCAAAAACAGAAGGTATTTGTCTTGTAATCCGCATGGCATTGAGGTGTTTTATATTTCATTAAGCTGTGGATAGCAAAGGTTAATGCTATTTTAGTTTGATATATGTTATGTCAAAGATGCTAATTCCAGAATGTGTCTCTGATATCCTAAAGACCATTGTCCCCGTGGTGTGAAAGTTTTAACAGATATTTCCTCTCACCTTCCTCAGTAAGAATTCCTGTTCAGTTTGCAGCGTGATTACTTCCTATCGCACACAGGCCAGTACTGGTGATAGCTCTTTTCACTGTGTCAGCTGTCTCTGTTAACATCCCATTATAGCAAAGCAGTCAAGAGTTCAACAAGGTAAGACATCAATCCAACAGGAAAATGGCAGAGTGTGAAAGGTGAGAGCCACTCTGAGTTAAATTACTATTCATAGAGCAACATGTTTAGATACATAAACATTTAGGCCACAGTCTCTCTTTGTTCTATTCATGAAATATATAAAAAGTGTTTTCCAGATAATCAAAAAATTTCAAAGTGTATAAAACATTTCATGCTTGCTAACTAGAATTTACATATTAATATGTTATTTTGATCATATTATTTAGACCCCTTTCCCCTGGGAGTACCCCATCCAATTTCATGT
>NW_008344488.1:4691473-4749605 GCF_000622305.1 Nannospalax galili | reverse complement strand
TCTCTCTCTCTCTCTCTCTCTCTCTCTCTCTCTCTCTCTCTCTCATAGTATTTTAAATTCTATTTAGTCAAATTTGTGTCCCCAAAAGTCGTTCTGGGTGGGTCCATCAAATGGAGCCTGCTTAACCAATCCTGAGTCCTGAGTCACGTTCCTAAAAGAAACTAATAACCCCCCCCGCCCCCGCCAGTAGCTATTGGTTGCCATAGTTCCTCAGCTAGGTTGGGGCTTGTTACCAACTTCCCCTCTTCTATGCTGTGGTTTTATTTTATCAAGATTTACTGCTTTAACATGTGTGCATCTTTACCTATTTTTATTTATGAATCCAAATTAATGACTGTATATAATTATACATGTATATGACAAATTATGCCATGCTTGAGCAGAATTGAGTATTTATGTATAAAAGGCAAATATATTTTTGTTTATTTTTGCCAAAAAATTTATTTCTGAAATATAATTAGTTACTTTAGATAATGATTCCTCATAATAAATTAAATTATTATATGCTGTTTAATACGGATAATTATTAATTGGTAAAATTCATGCAATAAAATCATTTTTGAGGAAATACCACTATCAGACTTAAGAAATTTAAGAAAAAGGAATCATTAGTGCATTTTCATTAGAATTTGAATTAAATGTTTCAGTACATTAAATGTGTACTGAAATCACATGCAGTAAGCATGACAAACTGACAATACAAATCTGTTTAAATAAGACAAATATGTGTTGTTTATTATATACTTATATCCCATATAAAAACCACATGCATTGTATGTATAAATATTTGCATATACACCTGACAATACACAAAATTATTAGCTTAATAATTACAGCAATACTTAACAAGATTAGAACATTTTTGCAGTCTTGGTATGATGCCCATTCATTTTTAACATGAATTATTGTGAAATTCATACAACATATCTTGATCATATTTAGACCCCTCCCCTATTCACACTCCCCCATAGCTCCTGATTGGATTTCCTGCATTCTGTCATATATGTTAAAACTCATCAAACCGAGAGAGGGCACTGCATGAAACCTACTCTCCCTCTCTCTGTAGTTATGGGCAGTCAGTAGTTCCTCAGTCAAGTTTGGGATGTCTTACCCATTTCCACTTGCAAGTTTATTATTTCAGTCATTATCAAAATAAAGATCTTAGAATGTTAATTAATGTCTTCCTGGCTTAAAATTTCCTTTTACAGTCATACAAAAAGAGAATAAGGTAATTATTATATGGAATAGGAAGCCATTATATGGAACAATATTTAAAATGATGCTGCATGTGGTTTTGTGACCTCTGTTGTATGATATTTAATGGGAAGACACAGCACACACACCTACTTACCCCAGACAGAACACAATCTACTAATGATTGCACCAGAGATCAAGTTAGTAAACCCCTAAGTGTTTTAGGGTTATTTATGGGGAGGGGGGCAAGCTTAAATTAGCAGTAATAATGTAAGGCAGCTTCATGACAGAAAATCCCACCCCTATACATATCAAGACTCATGTAAGCTGCAATTCTGGAACTCAATATATGATTGGAAGATGCTCCATAACACAGAGAATTTCCTCCATCAGCTCAGTTTCCTCCAGGAAGGTTGGTTGTTCTGTGTTTCCATTCCCAGCTGTTGTTTACTGCATTTATAACTTTGAAGAGAAGCCATCTTGACTCTTGTAAATATCAACTTCCCAAGACATGTGAAGTTTGGGTAGTACCTGAGCACCCCCACCCACAGGGAACGTATTAATTCAGAGGTTTATACACCCTTGCATTTAGGACGAAAGCCACATTTTCCCTTATGTGTGAGGTTCATGTGTCACAATTCCTGAGTTATTGTTCTTGGTGATTTTATTAAGACATAGTGTTGTTGTTTTTACTGAATATAAATATATACAGTTCTTATAAAATCTACTCCCTGAATTTATTTTTGGTAGATAACCTATCATATGAAAGACTTACTGGTTGTGTATTTTCAGTTATATGAGCCAGTGCCTTAGAAAATCCTCTTTTCTTACAAACAAGGTTTATTAATATGTTTGCAACCATCCATTATTAGTGAGATTAAACAGAAACTTTTCTTTTCTTTGAAATTTTTCCAACCAATACACATTCATCTTGACTAAAAACTTTTCATGTTACAAAGCTTATTTACAGCTTCATGGCTTATACCATCAGAGAATAAAAAAGCAAATATCTTACATTTTATTTTAAGCAATATGCACTCATTATCTACATTATAAACTACCCACAAGGTGGATGATAAATACTGTGAATAATGTACATAAAACCCTTCGCACAACCCAGTAGAAAGTAGATTTCAGAAACAAAGTTTTAATCTATGAGTAACAAAAACCTGGATGTGCGTTGCAGTGGGAAAATGATGTAATATAAAATATTTTGTTATATAAAATATATTTGTTAACAGATGTTTTATATTATCAAATGGTTAAAGGCAAAATTTTAAATATCTTTTGTTTCCTTCAGAGCTTAATTATTAAAATATTTTAGTCATAATCACAAAAGTTTTGTTTATTAATAAAATCCTTTGTTATTGATCTATATTTTTCTTTCCATTCATTAATAGGGAAGAATTTAGAAAAAATAAAGCCCTCATTAATTTTAATGGAGTATAAGATTATTAAGTCTAGACTATAACAAAGATAAAATTGTTATTAATAAGAAGTTTTTAAACCATATACCCATAAGTAATTTTCATATTTTACTGCTTCATACACATGATTAAAATGATAAAAAGCACATAATCTATTTTGAAGTTTAGTTAGATATGTAATATTACCTGTCTTAACATCTTTAAAAGCTAAAAATTAATAAAAATAAGCATATACTTTAAATTTATTATTTATTATTGTTGTGAGGTGTATGCGCATGCCACAATGTACATGTGGAAGTTGGAGAATGACTTTGTGGAGTTGGATATCTCCCTTATGTAGGTTTGGGGGATTGAACTCAGATTATCAGTCTTTTGCTGCAAGCACCTTACTTGTTCAACAATCTCAATGGCCCTAAGCACTGATATTTTCTTCATGATGACCATTAGAGTAACTGTAATACAGGTAAGCTCTTATTAAATATATGTGTGCATGTCTATGTATATATTCAGAAATATGCTGCATATACAACTATCATTTGTACAATTATAATTTATTGATCAAAGTGAGGTTGCAAAAAATGACAAAGATCTTAACTGATTAAACAAACACAAACACTGATTGTAATAATTCACAATGAGGATCACACCCAGAGCAATTTTTATTATTAAGTTTTTAAGATGCCTAAAATGCAATTCTTGTAGCACATTTCCTAAAACAGAGATTTAAATGTGATGGTCATTTCCTTATATTATGGGGAAATATTTTGCCTTTAAACTATCTGATCATATTTTATATCTAATATTGCTTTAAGAACTTCTATTATGATCCTAGACAGAAGAATCAGACTCAGAAGTAATTAATCAATAGAAACTTCATAGTACTGTCTTCAGCTTAACTGGGATCCTCTTGATGGATTGATTCATTCACCTAATGCAGGGGGTGATTTCAAGGCTAAACATTTGCTCTGGGTGACAGGGCCACAGTTGTAATATAGTGGGATAGCTCTCACTCAACCTGCTGGGAATTTGGCTCAGTATTGATTATATGACCCTTGTCAAAATGACCTGAGGACTATGGCTTTTTAGTTGCAAAAAGTTGCCCTATCTGCACCAATGCTTAGACAAATGAGCAAATCACTACTAAATATCCTCCAGTAGATGCCCCTCAGAGAGTGACATGCAGGTAACTCAGTGAAGCAGAAAGGTAAATGACACAGTGAGATAGGTCATGAGAATGTGAGTCTGTGCTTCATAAGCATGCAGCTGTAATACCTCATAGTCCCCAGCCTCAGTTTCATTTCTGAAAACTCTATGGTTGGACTAACATGTTACAATGTAAATTTTAGCTCTCAGATTTTTACACTAAAATTTGAAATTATTCTGACAGTATAAATAAACCATTTTAATGTATGACCTATGCTAAATGTTTCAAAGTTAGAAGTTATTGTTAGCACTCAGTTGAATGCACAAATGTGAGACATAGTAGGTTACTTTAAAAGGCTCTCTGCCCTTGATTTATCATTATTCATATTCTCTCCAAAGTTTAATGATCAATGATAGTGTCAAAGACTATTATTTCCCCCTAACTTGTGAGAAAATATGCCATATTCTGATTGGACACAAACAGAATAGTTATAAAATAAAAAGTATGATGCTAGCCTTAGAGGACAAAGCCTCTACTTGCATTCTCCTTTGAATATTAGAGCTGCCATACTTGTCAAAAGAAACCTTTGTTTCATTGTTATTTTTACTTATCTTTATGATTAGTTCTGTCACCATATTTTTTATTATATAATAAGATGCAGTGAAAAATGAAACCATTAGTATATTTGCAAGTGCTGACAAAACAAATGATTCCATGGCTCTTGGCCATGAACTGAACCTGTTGCTGCTTTTATTCTGTATTTAAAGTTATTGTTGTCTAGCATTTTTCTAAAGGTGAATGGATGATATTTCTTCAATTAATCTATTTTATTAATAATAATAATGATATTGAAAAGAATGCATTCTCTTATAATGTTGCATTATATTCTGAAATCTTTCATGTTTCCAATGTAATCTTAATGTTCAGAAAACACAAATGCTGCAAAATATTCTTCAAACAATACATAAATATTAAACATAATACTTTAATTAGTAATTGTGCTGGATAGCTTCAGTTGTCAACTTGACATATCTTGGTAGAGGGAACGTGAATTGAGCAATTTTCACAGAACTAACCTGTGGGCATGTTGGTGAGACTTTTCTTGACGGTTGAGTGATGTGGGAGGGCCCAGCGTTCTATGGGAAATGTCATCCTTGGCAAATGATACTGTGTTGTATAAAAAGTAGGATGGGCCCACACCAGGGGAGCAAGCCAGTCAACAACACTCTTCCAAAATCTGTAGTTTGGTTCCTGTCGTGGGCTCCTGCCTTGTCTTTCACCTGTGATGAACTGAATCAAGCTAAAGGTGAAATAAAACCTTTCCTCTGCAGGTAGGTTTTTATCACAGCAATAGACAGGAACTAGAATAGTCTTTTAAAAGAGAAAGTTTCCCACAATCCCAAACTCAAGAAGCAATCACACTTGAGTATTAGACATTTTTAAATCTCAGTTTTCAAATATGGATAGGTGAAAAGAATAAGAGAGTAACAGACATAATATTCTGCAGCTTGATTTTTACTTCTCAATACATCTATTTTTAGATAAATTAAAAATATTGCCAGTATATTCATTTACATTTTTTTTGCTCAGGATAGTCTAAAGCAAGTAGGCAGTCTTTAAAGTAACTTTGTCTAGCACTGTTGAACTCTTCCAATGTTTCAATGCCACATAAAATTTGAAACAAATTGATACTTTCTTAAACCAAATACATTGGTTATACCTTGTGCACCTCCATTCTGATTTGAGTCATACTTCTTATGAAATAACAGAATTATAAAACTCATGCAAGTTCAAGTCAAACAAACTCCCTGCATAAAAGTATCGAAGTGGGTCAGAAGCCCTAAACATAGGGGAGGAACTATTGCCAACCAATATCTTCTGGGAGAAGGAGTCAGTTTTTTCTTAAAGGTATGATGCTGGATAGGGTAACAAGGCCCAAGTGATATGGACCTATAGCAAAGAACATTTAGGGACACAAACATGACTTTATTTTATAGATGATAGATAGATAGATAGATAGATAGATAGATAGATAGATAGATAGATGATATATATATATAAAATGGAATTTTTTAAAAAAGGAGGGCCTGAGATCACATACCATAGATAGATAGATAGATAGATAGATAGATAGATAGATAGATAGATAAATATAACCTGAAATTGGGTGAACAATATTAGGGGGGATGCAGTTAGGGGAATGGGTCAAAATATGATCAAAATATATTGTATATTGTATGAAAGAAACAATAAAACAGAATGAATTTGACAGCTAGTGGGATATGGGTAGAGACACCCAGAAGGTAAGAAAGGCTTCAGGACTTCATGTTTGGAAAACCTGACCAAGATTAATTTCAGTAAGAGGCAGAGATATGACAGAGGCAATTATAGGCTTATCAAGGCAGACAATCAGGAGTATGTGACATTTGGATCTGTGGTAAGGAGTAGTTAAATGGGGTCACACTGATATCTTTACCAAAACCAATTAGAACATTTTGATAAAATATGAAAAATATATCAGAGGCATCAGAGAGGAGTTGAGAGCAGAATAACTGGGACTGAATTACTCCAGAGGGAGAGAACCTCTGAACACAGAGTTGGCACTTTCAGAAGCACTTCCCCTGAGGGAGTTTTTTTGACTCTGCCTTTATAGAAGAAGCTCAGAATTTTGGCTATGCCCCAGAAGAGATCTGTTTCTTGATAGAGAAAAATTAGCAGAGCTTCTGTTGGTCTCTTAGGACTGGAAAGAAAAAAAAACAAGATGTGATGGCATAATGAATATGTGATGGTTGTTTCCCTTCTCACAGAGGAGGCAAAGTGGCTGTCACCTGAGTTCCCTTGGGGTCTCTTGCACTATCAAGCAAACCATATAACATATCTTTATGTGCATTTATTATTATCATGGGGGGTAAGGAGAGGGAAGTAACAGAGGAATGAGTACCCAGTGCCTACCCCCATGCCTCCAGGCGGTGCAGCTCAGAGCCTGCCCTATTGGACCACACCATGCTCTCATAGTCACTGCTAGCATTCACTCACGCCTCAGGGGTCAATGATCTTGCTGCATGTCCATAAGTGTGGGGCCATTCTGTCCTTGAGCTGCTGTGCACAGCTGCACTTTCTCCACACCATGGCTCTCGTCTTCTGTTCCAAGATGGCTCCCAGCAGCCCCCCAGTTGTCCACACTCCACAGCAGGCCCCACCCCTTGGAGGAACTAACCAATTAGGAGACACTCCACCATTTCCTCCACTCTTAAAATCTTCCCATCCATCTTCTGCTAAGGTCCCTGAGCCTTGGAGGGGGTGATAGATGTAAGGTGATCTCTTTTGTATCATGGCGAGATAGTGGCTTTTTGGGCCTCCCCATTAGTCTTCTTTAGGCCATGGCCACTGATCTATCTCAGTGGTATTTCTTCTACTATAAAGACAAATGGAAGGAAGTAGACACATTTAAACAAACATGACTGTAAATATAAATGCCTAGAAGATATCTCAGTGGGTGTACTATATTCATTAAACAGTATACTTGTGATGGCTTCTCTAGTAGGGCCTGTAGCTTTTCTCAACAAAAGGCATTGGCCTAGTCTACAGCACCAGATGTGTGTTCCACCCCTAGGAACGGGCCTTATCCAATCAAAATTTTGTCAGTTGTACGTATGTTGTTTGAGCCATTATTGCACTTGCAGGTATTGCTTGGCATGTCCATAGTGTGCAGCATACGGGGTCCATTGTTGAGTAGAATTATAGGGGATCCTTTCTTCCCCAACCATCTGCATCCATCCAGTGGCATGGAGTTTTTTGGCTTAGTCTCAGTTCCATCTCTTTTTCTTTTCCTGTGCACACAACATGCAGTGTCTTCAGCAACATGGCCTTGCCAACCTTTCTAGTGTACAACTGACATTAATGGCAATACGCTTGGTGAATTGGAAGACCTCTAGGATCGCTCTCTGACCAATAACTCATAGGGGAGCAACACAACCCTGCTACTGTAGATTTTCTTAACAGTTGTATAATAATTTGGAAGTCTCTGTCTTTATCTTATCCAACCATAAAACTCCCAAGAATCGTACAGCTATAGCTGGCCTTTGTTTCTTTGGGTATCTTTCAAAGAGGTTTCACATCTGTAAAACCCTTGAAGGAAGGTTATGTATATATAATCCCTCATAGACAAGGTCTCACAAAGCATGGAAAGGTTTTATCTATTTGTATTAACTGTTTTCTCCATAGATCCTTGTTAGGCACCATAGCATGGGTATAAGGCATTAATTTGGTTAGTTGTTTACCATTTATAGTGATCCCTTTGGATTCATTTTGCACTTGGGGGATTTTATAAGGGGTCTTTTTGTATTATTTTCTTTTTAATACACTTACAAGTGTTGGCTCCAGTTGCCTTACCCTGCACTGGGCTAAGGAGGCAGAGGGCTTCTCCTGTCCTCGCTGCACTTGTGGGTTCCCTGAGTTAGGCAGGCTCTGGGTCTGCCTCCTGACTGTAGCCATATCTGCCCTCTTCCCATTGACCACACCAGGTTGCTGAGGGAGAACTTGCTGTGAAAACCTGCTTCCACCCCTAGTACAGCCTTTATCAGAAGAGAAATGCAACTTATTTAACCCTTGGGGATCCTTAACCACCCCTTGTACAGTTTTTATTCTTCAAATGTCCTTTATAAACTGTTCTTCTGGTTTTAAAACCTTCCATAAATGCCTTAGCACCAAATTTGGTTTACTATCAATTTTTTCTCTGGGGATTTGGGCTTGACATAGGTCTTGCCACATTTGTCTTTGAGTAACCCAAGTGGACCATTTCCTCAGTCTGGTCTTTTTTATATCTCTTATAGAGTGTTCAGTTATTTTACAGACATGTTTTAAATGCTGGTCAGAATCATTTAGATATGACAAAGCCTCTCTCACTTTACAAAGATCCTGTCCCATCAAAGGTCTTAGTAAAGCCCCATAACATTCTTGAGGTCCCAGTTGAATTAAGCTTTCTTTCATATCTCTGGTGAACACATGCTTATCTGGCCTAGTGAACTGGATATCATATATTGCTTTTCTCATACCTAGTTCTCTCTGTAATGCCTGTTCCTCCTTTATAACCCTCCAGCCCCTACTAATCCTGTTAGTCCTCCTTGGTGACAACCATGTATCTTTAATGCCTTCAACCAGCCATGCCATTAAGGACTGCTCCCCCCATGCACTGGCCTAAGTTGAACAGCCTATATCTCAAGGATGGATGGGTGGTTATATAACTCAGCTGTGAAGCTTCTGAAGGATTTAGACTGATGTCACTTGCTCCCATGTCCCATACTCTCACAAGCCATCTGGCCAGGGGCTCTCGTCTTGTTTGCTTGTAAGTTTTTCCTAGTTTTAACAGCTCTAGCATGAAATATTTCCTAGCTATAGCACAATTTTTTTTTTCTTTTTACTATTATCTGTCTTTCCCCTGAGTCCTTGGACATTACACAAGTCAAAGTGTCCTGCCTATTTTCTCTCTTCTGCTCTGCAACTGGGTCTGCCAGTTCAGCCTTTTCAGATTTCCCTGCCTGGGGCATAATTTTTATCATGCAAAGTGCTCTCTCTCTCTCTCTCTCTCTCTCTCTCTCTCTCTCTCTCCCCTCTCAGAGCTCCATTTGGGTCCCTAGCAGGTAAAAGATTTTCTAGCCTTTGGGTAACTTTTATCAAAACTTCAGATACCTGCAACACATCCCCACATTTACAATATAGCTGTGGCCCACGCTTCTGCGTGGCTGGTCTCTTTTTAGTTTTTATATGACCTCTTTTTAGATTTTATGATCCATTGTATAACCCATATTACTGTCCCTAACCCCATTAAGCATATGGGTTTTGATTGACTTCTCTCCTGGATTGGGACTCAGAACCCAGCTGACCCATCATGGGGGCAGCAGGACCATCAGTGCTTTCTGAGACACACATCCCAAAGGCTGTGGTTCCTTTATCTGTCCAGACTACCCCACCTTTTTTGCCCGAGTTCCCTCAGGGTTTCTTGCCCTATCAAGAAAACCATATAACATATCTTTATGTGCATTTATTATTATCGTGCTGGGGGGTGGATAACAAAGGAAAGAGTACCCAATGCCTAGCCCACGCCAGCACAACTCAGAGCCCGCCCTATCAGACCATGCCAGGCTCATAGTCACTGCTAGCATTCACTCATGCCTCAGGGACCAGTGATCTCGTTGCATGTCCATAAGTGTCAGGCTATTCTGTCCTTGAGCTGCTGCAGCTGCTGCACTTTCCCCACACTATGGCTCATGTGTACTGTTCCAAGATGGCTCCCAGCAGCCTCCTAGTGTTCCACACTCCATGGCAGGCCCTGCCCCTTGGAAGAACTAGCCAACTGGAAGACAGTGGCTAAACAAGATACCTTGAAAGAGCTATGCAGAGCAAGTACATCCATGCTGGGGTGACAATGAATACCATCCAGTCTACTTCCTAGATAAAATCATATGCACATCAAGCCTTCAATGTTTTTCAGATACCAAGTCAGAATATGGCAGTAAGATAAGTAACAAAAAAAATTTTGAAAAAAAATTATAGGATAAATGCAGTTAATATAATATTACACTGAAATTTAAATATTAAGAAATAATGAAAATCTGGAAGTAGTTATAGGTAACAGCTGATTAGTCATGGAAGAAGCTAGAACTAATGGTCTGGAAGATACTTCAGTAGAAAATAAGCAGGCTGAAACATAGCTAGAAAGTCCGTTGATAATGCAGCAACATATATAAGAAAAATTTAACACAAAAGTCTAATTGCTAATCAAAATGACTGAGAGAAATGGGAAAGGTCACACACTCTGATTCTTTGAAGAGATGATGATAGAATAATCAGCAAAATGAAAAAAGGTATTGTAGTTAGTTGTCTCAAATTTGAACCTACTCTATGCATACCTCCCCCCCAACCTGTTATTCAACATCCAATAGTAACTATGTCTGTACTTGCTTTGTGCCACAGGATGTGCTGAAGAAACATGATGCTGATGCTGTGATTGCTTCTATAGTGGCCCCACATCCCTGGATTTCAAGCTCTTAGGATTCCTGAGACATCATGAAAGAATTCCAACTATCCTCCTCAAGAAAGGTCCTTGGAGACAAGGAACCTTAGACAGAGAATAAATACAAACACATTTAATAAACATATTATACATGAATAGATGAGGTGTTAGATAGCTGGATTAGATGCCATACTTGCTCACTAAATGAATTGACATCAAGACTCCTAGATAAGATGCGTACAAAACATCTGTGGTTGATTTCAATCAACATACAGACACATGAGCTCATAAAACAGTTCTTAGTTAAACAAAAAATTACTAATAAAGATGGTCAGAGATCTAGCTATATAGATATGATAAATTAAGTACATATTAAAATTCATAAATTAACAGAATAAGAATGGTAAAACAACTAATATGTAACTAATACTACATAGAAATATCAAATGTAACATGTCTAACAGAATAGTGAAGAGCCAAAATGAAAGCAGAAGGTAAAAAATTAATTACAAAGCTGGGAGATGATTCAGTGGTTAAAAGCAAGTACTACTTTTCCAGAGGACCTAAGTTTGGTTCCTCACATTCACACTCTTGTAACTCCAGCTCCAAGTGATATAAGACTTAATTATTTTGGCCTTGTAGACACCTAAATTCACATGAACGTACTCACATATATGCATAATTAAAAATAAAATAAATATTTTAAAAATTATTAGCACCAATACAAATTTAGATACATCAAGAATTACATAAACACATGGGCTAAAACACTATAAATACAAAAACATTGAATAATTAAAAAAGAAAAAAATGTTGCTTTAATGATGTTGAGGTATATTCCCTCTAGTCCAAAACCCTCTAGGACATTTAACATAAAATTCTTAGGTTTTGTCAAAGGCCTTTTATGCATTTATTGAAATCACCATGTGATTTTTGTGTTTAAGTACATTTATATGATTTATTACATTTATTGGCTGACATATATTCAACCATCTTTGGAATAAGCCTGACTTGATCATGGTAGATGATCTTCTACTATGTGTCTATATGTGGCTAACACGTATTTTGTTGATAATTATTGTTTTAAGATTATGGACACACAGTTTCTTTTTTTTAATTCTGTCTTTGCCTGGTTTTTGTTTTAGAGTAATACTGGCTTAATAGAAGGAGTTTGGGAGCTCTCCCTCTGTTTCTATCTTTTTGAATAATTTAAGTAGTTGTGATGGCTAATCCTGAGTGTCAACTTGACTAGATCTGGGATTAACTGAAATAAGAGAGATCTTCTTAATTGGATCATCTAAAGCTGGAAGACACACCCTAAATGTGGGTGTTACCATCTGGTGGCAGCCCGTATAAAAGACCAAAGCAGACAAGAAAGCCAGGCTTCTTACTGCTTGCCTTCTCTCTGGCTGGTGAGTTCATCTTATTGTTGCAGACTGAAGACTAGCTGATCTTTTGGAATTGGTCATATTTTCAGTGCCAGATTGGGACTACTGAGACATCCAGCCTCATAGACTGAGTGACTATGTATTCTCACCCTCTCTAGTGTGGTGCAGCCATTGTTGGCCTACTTAGACTCTATCCTGTGAGCTACGCTGATAAATCTCTCTATCTCTCTCTATATATATATTCATTCTACTCATTCTCTTTCTTTGGAGAACTCTGACTATTGCAGAATGTGGTACCAGGAATAGTTCTAGAGAAACAGAATTGAAAGGATGGATTCCTTTAATGGGCTTGTTTGTATTTGGAGCAGGCTCTCCAACTCAGAGTCTTCAGATAGCATGGAGAGCACTGAAAATCTATGGTGTAGACTATTTGAAACAATTATGGAGATAGACACATTTGAATCTTCTAACTCAACCCTTGTGAACAGCAAGAAATTTAGTGACTCTCTATATAAAACATTTGACAGTTTGTAGAAAAATAAAAAAAATAGTTATGCTAGCAGGTTATTTCTAGCATCTCTGGATAAAGTGATGAAGATAAAAAAGTGAGCTTCATGATAAAATTGACAGGCTCCAAATATGAATCAACAGTTTTAAAGTGTTCAAGTGTGCCCTGGAAGAGAATCTTCTCTCCAGCAGCCAGAGAGCTAAAGCTGCAGAAAATCAAGATGGAGCCCTTATTACACGTTTGGGTGACCTACAACACAAATTTACTTCCCAGTCTTGAAGGGTGTCAGCAGAAAAGGTGAGGGCATTGGTAGGGAAAGATTGGAATCCTGGCACATGGCGTGGAGTTGTGTGGGAGAACACTGAGTAGGCTGAGGATTTTGAATCGCCAGACTCTGAGTAATTTGCTTCACCTGATGAATTAATCGCCCCACACTCAGCAGACACACCCTCCCCGCCCTTGCCGGAGGAAACTAATCCCATTCAGCAAAACAAAACTGATGTCCCTCAGAACACAGTTGCTGTTGCCTCTAAACCTATAACCAGATTTAAAGCTAAGCAGGCCCCTAGAGGAGAGATAAAAAGTATGGTCCATTAGGAGGTGTGCTACACCACTAAAGAGTTTAGTGAATTTGCTAATTCATTCAAGAAGTCCAATGAATATGTCTGGGAGTGGATTTTAAGGGTGTGGGATAATGGTGGAAGGAATATAAAATTGGATCTGGCTGAGTTTATTGACTGGAGGTTCTAGGTTTAATATGGAAGCTTGTGCAGTTAAAAAGGCTGTTAAAAGTTTATTTGATTGGTTGGCTGAGGTATTTATCAAAAGATGGCCTACTGACAGAGAGCTGGAGATACCTGATATCCCTTGGCTTAGTGTTGATGAAGGGATTGTAAGGCTCAGGAAAATTGGTATGCGTGAGTGGATTGGAGTGGATTCGCAGTGCAACACCAAATCCTCCACAATGGAAGGGCCCAGAGGACATGCCTTTTACTGATCTGATAAGATAGAAAGTACTGGGAGAGACACCAGAATGTTTGAAGAGCTTTGTTTTTGCTCGTTTTCTTGTGCCTAATCTTACAGTTGGAGATGCTGCTGCTCAATTGCATAAGTTAAATATAAATATAATTAGTGTAACAGGACCTCAGAATAGGGGTCAGGTGGCATACTGAATTACCAAAGATAAGGTGAGCATACTTATCGTAATGGAGTGCAAAGACAAAACTATACCTACAATGACATGACTCAAGTGGACCTGTGGTACTGGCTAATCAATCATGGCGCTTCCAGAGACCAAGTACATAAGAAGCCTACTAAGTTTTAATTGATCTCTATAAGCAGAAAAGCTCTAGGACAAATGACAGGAAGTCAGTATTATATTGTGGTAATAGGGAATCTCACTCAGTCAAACAATTTCCAGACTGAGACAGTTTAGAGAACCAGAACCCCTTGAATGAAGGCAAGGCTGTGTGCCCTTGAGGAAAGACCTTGTCACAGTACCAAAGAACTATGTTGTTCGCCTCTCACCCATCATTCCCCAGAGGGACCTGTGGCCTTTTACTAGAGTAACTGTACATTGGGAGAAAGGAAGACTTTCCGCAGCCTATTGGATACTGGTTCTGAGTTGACACTGATTCCAGGAGTCCCCAAAATCACTGTGGCTCTTCAGTTAAAGTAGAAGCTTATGCAGGTCAGGTGATAAATGGAGTTTTGCCTGATGTACGACTGACCGTGGGTCCATTGTGTCCATGAACTCATCCTGTGGTTATATACCAGAATGTATAATTGGAATAGAAATACTTAGGAATTGGAAGAATACCCACATTGGTTCACTGACCTGTGGAATGAGGGCTATTATGGTTGGAATGGCCAAATGGAAACCATTGGAATTGCCTCTGCCAGGGAAAATAGTGAACAGTATTGCATCCCTGAATGGATTGCAGAAATTAGTGCTACCATCAAGAATTTGGAAGATGCAGGGCTGGTGATTCTCACCACATCTCGCTTTAACTCTCCTCTTTGGCCTGTACAGAAGACAGATGGGTCATGGAGAATGACAGTTAACTATCAAAAATTTAATCAAGTAGTAACTACAATTGCAGCTGCTGTACCAGATGTGGTTTCCTTACTCGAGCAGATTAATACATCTCCTGGTACCTAGTATGCAGCTATTGATTTGGCAAATATGTTTTTCTCCATACAGGTTCATAAGGGCCATCAGAAAAAATTTTCTTTCAGCTAGCAAGGCCAACAGTATACTTTTACTGTCCTGGCTCAAGGGTATATGAACTCTCCAGCATTTTGGCATAACTTGGTTTGAAGTGATCTTGATTGCCTTTCTCTTCCACAAAATATCACAGTGGTCCACTATATTGATGTTTTGCTGATTGGATCCAGTGAGCAGGAGGTAGCAGACAGTCTGGATTTGTTGTTAAAGCATATGTGCATGACAGAATGGGAAATAAATCCCACCAAAATTCAAGGCCTTCTACTTCAGTGAAATTTCTAGTAGTTCAGTGGTGTGGAGCATGCAGAGACATTCCTTCGAAAGTAAAGAATAAGTTGTTGCACTTGGCCCTTCCCTCCACCAAGAAAGAAGCACTTTCCTCATCTAGGTGTGTTACTAGGACTCATATATCAAGTGAATTAGAAGGCAGCTACCTTTGAGTGGGGCCTGAACAGGAAAACGGCCCTTCAACAGGTCCAGGCTGCTGTACAAGCTGCTCTGCCCTTTGGGCCATATGATCCAGCAGACCTGATGGTTCTTGAGGTATCAGTGGCAGATAAAGATGCTGTTTGGAGTCTCTGGCAGGCCCCCATAGGTGAATCACAGCAGAAGTCATTGGGATTTTGGAGTAAGGTTTTGCCTTCATCTGCAGACACCTATTCTCCCTTTGAGAGACAGCTCTTAGCCTGCTATTGGGCCTTATTGGAAACCGAATGTTTGACAATGAGCCACCAAGTCACCATGGGACTAGAGCTGCCCATCATGAGCTGGGTGTTTTATGACCCACCAAGCCATAAAGTAGGATGTGCATAGCAACAAGCCATTATCAAATGGAAGTGGTATATACATGATCAGGCTCGAACAGGCCCAGAGGCCACAAACAAGTTACATGAAGTCGTGGCCCAAATGCCTACAGTTCCTACTCCTATTATGATGCCTCCTGTTCTCAAGCATGCACCTATGGCTTCATGGGGTGTGCCCTATGATAGGTTGACTGAGGAAGAGAAGACTAGGGCTTACTTTACAGATGGTTCTACATGCTATGCAGTCACCACTCAGAAGTGGACAGCTGCGGCATTACAGCCAATTTCTGGAACAACCCTGAAGGACACTGGGGACATAAAGTCTTCATGATGGGCAAAACTGGCAGTGCACATGGTCATGCATTTTGCTTGGCAGGAGAGATGGCCAAAAATGCGATTATATACTGATTCATGGGCTGTAGCCAGTGGTTTGGCTGGATGGTCAGGAACTTGGAAGTAGCATGATTGGAAAATTGATGAGAAAGACATTTGGGGAAGAAGTATGTGGATAGATCTCTCCAAATGGGCAAAGGATGTGAACATACTTGTGTCTCATATAAACGCTCATCAAAAGGTGGCTTCAGCAGAAGATGAGTTTAATAATCAAGTAGATTGGATGACCCGCTCTGTGGATTGTCAGTCTCTTTCTACAGATGTCCTTGTCATTGGTCAATGGGCCCATGAACAAAGTAGCCATGTTGCAGAGATTGAGGTTATGCATAGGCTCAGCAGCATGGACTCCCAGTCACAAAAGCTGACCTGGTTACAGCTGCTGCTGAGTGCCAGATCTGCCAACAGCAGAGACCAACACTGAGACCCGAATATGGCATTTCCCATGATGACCAGCCTGCAACCTGGTGGCAAGTTGACTACATTGGACCACTTCCATCTTGGATGGGACAGCAATTTGTCTTTACAGGAATAGACACTTATTCTGGTTATGGATTTGTGTTTCCTTCAAGTAATGTTTCTGTCAAAACTACCAACAAGGGACTTACAGAATGCTTTATCCACCATCATAATATTCTGCACAGCTTCACTTCTGACCGGGGAACTCACTTCACATGCAAAGAAGTGGGAAAATGGGCCCATGGTCATTTAATCCACTAGTCTTACCATGTTTCCCACCACCCTGAAGCAGCTGACTTGATAGAACGATGGAGTGGACTCTTAAAGACAGTTATAGTGCCAATTATGTGGCAGTAGCCTGGAGGGCTGGGGATGGATCCTCCAGAATGCAGTGTATGCTTTGAATCAGTGTCCAATATATGTTGCAGTTTCTCCTATAGCCAGGATTCTTGGGTCCAAAAATCAAGGGGTGGAAGTGGGAGTGATTCCACTCACTATCACCCCTGGTGACCCACTAGGAAAATTTCTGCTTCCTGTACCCTCTACTTTGCCCTCTGCTGGCTTAGATGTTTTGGTTCCAGAGGAGGAATTGCTTCTGCCAGGAGAGACAAGAAACATTCCATTGAACTGAAAGCTAAGACTTCCCCCTGTCCACTTTGGGCTTCTAATGCCCTTAAGTCAGCAGGTTAAGAAAGGAATAATGGTATTAGGCAGGGTGATTGACCCAGACTACCAGGGGGAAATTGGAGTGGTTCTCCACAATGGAGGTAATGAAGATTATATCTGGATGGCAGGAGAGTCCTTAGAGTGACTTTTGGTGTTACCGTACCCTGTGATTTAGGTCAATGGGAAACTGCAACAACCCAATCCAGAAAGGACAACAAATTGCCCAGACCCTTCAGGGATGAAAGTATTGGTCACTCCTCCAGGGAAAGAGCCAAGACCTGCAGAGGTTCTTACTGATGGTGGAGGAAATACAGAATGGGTCGTAGAGGAAGGTAGTTACAAATACCAACTTAGGCCACGTGACCAGTTGTAGAACCGTGGATTGTAATTGACATGAGTATTCTTGTCCTATTTGGTTAAAAATAGGCTTGTGCATGTATAAACACATGTTAAGCAGATGCTTGTGTTATTCTTTTTTGAATGTGTAATTGAGATAAGTGTTAAGTGGTTAAGTGTTGTGAACCTATATGATTATATTGGATTATGAGATACTTAAGGACTAAGCATTCCTTGAAGACCTTATCACCTACTCTAAGATATGTAATGCATTGGTCATTGTATGATGGAATAGTCATATCTTGTTAGGTGAAATTATAACCTCAACATTGTTTTCATTTGACATGACATAGAGAGATGCTATTGGGTGTCAAGTTGACAAAGGGTGGACTTTTGATAGCTAATCCTGGGTGTCAATTTGACCTGATCTGGAATTAAGTGAAATAAGAGCAATCTTCTTAATTGGATCATTTGAAGTTGGAAAACACGCCCTAAATGTGGGTGTTACCTTCTAATGGCAGCCCATATAAAGGGCCAAGGCAGAGGGCAATGCCAGGCTTCTTGCTGTTTGCCTTCTCTCTTGCTGGTGAGTTCGTCTTGCTATTGTAGATTGAAGACTACCTGATCTTTTGGAATTTGTCAGACCTTCAGCACCAGATTGGGACTACTAAGAAATCCAGCCTCTTGGAATGAGTGACTATGGATTCTCCACTTCTCCAGTGTGGGGCAGCCATTGTTGGACTACTCGGCCTCTACCCTGTGAGCTAAGCTGATAAATCTTTATACATATATATTCATTCTACTGGTTCTGTTTCTTTTAAGTACCCTGACTAGTACAGTAGTATCGGTTGTAGTCTTCTTTCAATGTCTGATAGAATGTTACTATGACTCCAACTGGGTCTGTGCTATTTTAATAGGATGTATTAGTATTACTCTTTCAATTTCCTTATTTGTTAGTGGTTTGTTTAAGCTGTTGATCTATTCTTGATTTAGCTTTTGTGGTTTCCATGAATTTAGAAATTCATCCATTTCTTTTATATTTTCAAAGTTAATAAGAGCATAATTTATTTTATTTTATTTTTTTTAGCATTCCCTTATAATGTTCTGAAGATTTTGGTATCGTTTGTGATAGTTCCTCTTTCATCTCTAATTTTCTTAATTTGGATTTGCTCTTTCTTTCTTTTGGTTAACTGGGCTAAGGGTCTGTCTATTTTGCTTACCTTTTCAACGAACTATGTCTTAGATTCATTGATTCTTTGTATTGTTTTCATTGTTTCTATCTCATTGTCTGGTTTTAGTTTGTTCTTGTCATTCCAGAGTCTTGAGTTGTAGTGTTAAGTCACTTATTTGTGCTTTTTCTGATTTATTTTTTTTAATGTAGGCAAGACACATGTAAGTTCATTAGCACAAAATCCTAGTATATCACTGGGGAATGGACACAGGCCATTAGCAAAGGAATCATTGCCAGCTGATTACTGCTGGGTGAGGATGAGTTGATTTTGGTGGTGGGGTGGGGTATAAAAATGATAGGTCAATCTGTATTGAATTGTTTTTTGCCATGGTAGATCTTTGCTTTCTGTCCACTCAGGACCCTCAGGGTCCTTAGGACCCATTCTGAACAATGCCATTGAGGGATCAACATTAAGAGATCAACAGAATCACAGGATTGTTGCTTTTTATTCTGAAGTTATTTATGCCAAATATACAGGATCTACCCCAAAGAGATATTAAGGATAATCCTTTTATATATATAATTGAGCTTAGGTAATTTCATTCAGCAATCATTAATCAAATTTAGGTGTCCTCACCCATCAATACCCCTCCCATCCCCCACTGGAACTAATGTATTCCACCATACAGGTTAAGTCCTATCCATTCAAGCATTTGTAACCAAATGTCCTTGAGTGTAACTTCATCCACTGGAGTCTATTCAACCCATCTATACATCTTATGTAAAGCATACTCTCCCTTACCCTGCAGCCATCAGCTTCCAACTGTTCTCTGTCTAGGGCCTGCCCACCACCCATTTTTCTCCTCCCCTCTGGGCCCTTGTTTAATTGAGTTTTCATGGGTCTTGTCTTCCATGCCATCATTGGCACAAGTTCACATGTGCAAGCTTCCAGTGGCCTGGAATCCTCTGCTTCCCCGTGTTCATGGACCAGCCCTGGCTCTTACAATCTTTCTGATCCCTCTTCCACAATGAGTCCTGAGCTGTGGGTGGATGAATTTCCATATAGGAGATATCCCACACTCTGCAGTCTTTTATTCTTTAAAACTTGGCCACTTGTGGCCTTCTGTATACATCACACTCTGTTGTATAAGGAAGCTTTTCTGGTGAGAGTTAAAGCATGTGTTAGTTATCTCTCTACCTCTTTTCCACTATGTCCCACAATCCTTAGTTGTAGAGATTCAACTGTAGATGTGTCACCTAGTACTGGGCATCTCTCATACTTATGCTTTCCATGTGTGACCAGATGTTCAATGCTGCAACTTCCTCCATGCGTTGCAAAAAGAAGCTTCTTTGATGAGCAATGCGTGGTATGCTTGTCTACAAATATAAAGATTAATATTTGATTTTCTCTAAGGAAGTAATTCTAGATAGGTTGACTAGACTCCAGTGGATGAAGAAACAACAAGGAATATCTGGGTAAACAAACTTGACTTGATAGGCCTTAATGTATATGACAGAATGCACAAAATCTGATGTATGTGTGTGGGTTACAGATAGGGGAGGAAGCCTAAATATAATTAAGATGTATTGTATGAAATGCACAAAAATTTATTGAAAAAATATATATCAAAATATAAATAAGTATAAAATATGTACTTTGAGAGAATCACAGAAATGTCAAAAATAAAGATAATGAAATCTGTCATGACCTGTCTAAATACAGCTGATATGGCTGTATTGTTATCAGCCGACTCAAATGATAATGGACGAAATGCTCCCCTTTCCCAATAGTAATAACTTTGGAAATAACAATGAAAAGAGATCAAGATTCTTGGTGGATTTTAAATATTTCCCTGTGAAGAATTAGAAATATCATCACATTCCCAAGTCCAGTCATACACACAAAACTAAGAAACCTGTTGCTGGAGGCAATATGATTATCATGAACTAACTGACATGTGTTGAACACTGCAAGATAGAATGGATTTTACTTGTAAATACACTTTTGATATCCTAAAATTTTAACCTCTCTAAGCAATAGAGAAAGTCTCAATTAATCTCAAAGCACTGCTGTATTTCAGAGTATTTTCCCTGTATCAAGGCAAAAATTACTTACATTTTCAAAAAACACATCACATAGTACTGAAGAAACCATGCATAAAAGAAGAATGTATCAAAGAAACTAGGATAGCAATGAGAATACTACACGTGGAAGTTTGGACCTTGAGATGTAGTTCTAAAGTGCTGTGCATTCCTAGCTGTGTGAGACCTGATTTCAATTACCAGACCAACAAACAAAAGAGAAAATAAAAGATGGAAGGAAGGAAGGAAAGAAGGGAGGGAGGGAGGAAGGGAGGGAGGGAGAAAGAATGACTTCAGAAGGAAATAAAGGAGAAGAAAGAAAAAAGAAAGAGAATGAAGTAAAAAAATGAAGGGAGGGGAAGAAAAAAAGAAATAAAGGATATTGAAAGATATTAGAAATTAGTGTTAAATTTTAAGAATGTAATTTACACATACATATAAGTGTATGTGAAAAATGGAAAATGATGAGCTTTGAAACTTTTGTCACAAAGCTGTTTGTATTAATTTTCTTATTTTACCATTTATTTATTGTTTATTATTTATTTGTTTATTTACCTATTTATTTATTTATTTACTTATTTATTTATTTAGTTCATTTTGTTCTTTTTGAGACAGGGTCTCCCTATATCCAACTGACTTGGAACTCACTATGTAGACCAGGCTGACTTTGAACTCACCTGCCTCTGCCTCTAGAGTGCTGTGATTAAAGCCATATTGTATACCATTGTGCCAAGCTACAAAGCTAAATTTTTAAAGCAGACATCAAATTTAAAGAAGTTATAAGAGATAGTCAGAAAATATTTTTTTTAAATGCAACTCAAAGCATCATCATAATCAAAAGATTTTAAAGGGACTGGAAAAATGGCTCAGTGTTTAAGAGCACTGGCTACTCTTCCAGAGGACTCAGGTTTGATTCCAAGCACCTACATGTTGGTTAACAACCATACCTAACTCCAATTCCATTGTATCTGACACCATCTTTGGAAGAAAGAAAATGTAAATGTCCATAACATGTATGAGTGGCTTCCTATACTGGATGTCCTAGGAGTACAAGGCAAATAATGGGGCAATAAACAAGCAAATACCACTCAAAAATGAGCAGTAGCAAAGTGCATCTACACAGTCATACTGAATGAATTCCACAGACTTATTAATGTGGAGTGGAGAAACCAGATATAAAGACCCGCAATGAATGATTTGTTTATATTAAATATAAAGGCTGTCGGATTAGTTTATACTAGTAGAAGAAAGAATCTTACAACTTCCCTGGGTACTGGTAGAATGAAACTTTACTTAGCAGGAGAGATTTTGGGAGCTTGTCATGCTTTATGCTTTGATCTGAATTCTGGCTACACAATTGTTTTCGGTTAGTAAAAATTAATAGTAAAAATAGTAAATATTAATGCTGTTGTGATTTGAGCATTACACTGAATGAATATAAAACTCTGGAAAGATTTTGTCAACAACCAAAAGCTGTTGATTGCATCCAAGATAAAAGTGCCACGACTGGACCAATGTTGTATGCTTGCAGATCATTTGTGTGTCTATTGATCTTGAAGCTGGTGTCGGTCCATCTATTGATGATCTCCCTTATCACCTTGCATAGTGCTTTCCAAAGCTATGATTGCTAGCCTTGATAGGAAAGTGGCTTCCACATCATTACCAGCTCCATTGCTCCAAATCCTGGTCTGAAGTATGCTCTGTCATCAAGAATAAGGTCTTACCTTCATGTTCTGGGAGGCAATCAAGGGCTGTGGAAGTAACTTGTATAGACCACCCTGGCCAACAACTCAAAGGAAGGTTTCTCCTGTCTAACACTGCTCCTTGTTATGTACCCTTTATCTATACGTATGGACTCATATATTGTATGTGTAGTTTTTCATTAGATTATTGGACTAATATTATTTCCTCTGTTTTTTTTTTTTACACTAGCTAGGCATTATTTATCCTCTCTCTCTCTCCATACATGATTTCCATAGAGTTTCATGAGTTTGAAATCCCACCAGCAGCGGATGAGAATTCATCTTTTTCTACTGCATTTGGTATCACTTGTTCTCTTGATTATTGCCAATCTGACTGGGATAGGATGAAACCTTAAAAGTGGTTTTAATTTGCATTTCTCTGATTTCTAATGATGTTGAACAACTTTTAAGATGTTTCTTACCCGTTGTTATTTCTTCTTTTGAGAAGTCTCTCTTTAGATCCTTAGCCCATTTTTTTTATTTGAGTCACTTGATTTCTTGAATCTTTGTTTTTTTTGTTTTTTTTTTTTTATATTCTGAATGTTAAACCTCTGGAGATATATTGCTAGTGAAGACTTTTTCCCATTCTGTGGGTTTTCTCTTCACTTTCTTGATTGTTTCTTTTAATGTACAGAAGTTTTTTGCTTAATGATGTCCCACTTGCGGATTCTTGACCTTAATTACTGAGCAACTGGTGTCTGATTTTGAAAGTCCTTTCTTACACCTATATGTCATAGTTTACTGCCAATGTTTTCTTCTAACAGTTTCGGAATTTCAGGTTTCACATTGAGGTCTTTGATCCATTTAGAGGTGACATGTGTGCAAGAGGAAAGATAAGGATCAACTTTCATTCTTCTACAGGTGGAAATCAATTTTGCTAGCACCATTTGCCGAAGATGCTGTATTTCCTAAAATGAGTGTTCTTGTCCCTTTGTCCAATATCAGGTGACTGAAATTGCATGTACACACGTTTGGGTCTTCAATTATATTCTGTTGATCTACAGGTCTATACTTTTTAATTTTTATAAAAAGTTTATTGAGAATTTCATACATGTATATAAGGTGTTCTGATCTAATCCATGCCCACTCCCTCCCCTCCAACAAACACTGCTCTGAAGAGGTAACCCTAAAGTCTATTTTTGTGTGAGTACCATGCTGCTTTTACAGTCATGTTTTTATGACTATAGCTTTATAATACAGATTGAAATCTAGTATAATAAACCCCCAGCTTTTCTTTTTGTTCTCAGAGTTGCTTTCGCTAACTGGGGTCTTTTATGCTTTGAATTTTAGGACTTTTCTTCATAATTTTGTCAGGAATATCACAAGGATTTTGATTGGCATTACACTGAATCTATAAATAGTTTTTTGTAGGATTGTCATTTTCACAATATCATTTCTTCCAGTCTAAGAGCACGGGATGTCATTCCATCTTCTGGAATCTCCCTCAATTTCTTTTTTAAGATTTAAAAGTTTCATTGTAGAGATCGTTAATGTTTTTGGTCAGGTTTATTGCATAGTATTTTATTTATTTATTTATATTTATTTATGGTTATTGTGAATGAGAGGGATTCCATATGCTCTTTCTCCAATTGCTTTTTATTGGTATATAGAAAGACTACTGATTTTGGTAGATGAATTTTATAACCCGCCATTTTACTGACTGTGTTAACCATTTCTAGGAGTTCTCTGGTGGAATTTTTGGCATCTCTTAAGTATAATATCATATCACTTCAACCTCTTCTTTTCCACTTAGTAATCCTTTAATTCCTTCTCTTGTCTTATTGCTCTAACAAGAGTTTCAAGCAGTATATTAAAAAGGGGTGGAGAGAGTGGACAGGTTTGATTGGGTCCTGATTTTAATGGGAATGCTTCCAGTTTTTCTCCATTTAGAATGATGTTGGCTGTGGGTTTGTTGTATATTGTTTTAATTATGTTGAGGTATGTTCCCTCCAGTCCATTCCCTCTAGGGCTTTGGTCATAAATGTATGCAGAATTTTGTCAAAGGCCTTCTCTGCATCTATTGAGATGACCATGTGTGGTCCCTGTCTTTGAGTTCATTTACATGATTTATGACGTTTATTGACTTATGTTTATTAAATCGTTCCTGCATCCCTGGAATAAAGCTGACTTGATCATGGTGAATGATCTCTTTGATGTTTGTATGTCGTTTGCAATTATTTCGTTGAGAATTTTTGCTTCTATATTCATTAAGGATATCGGTCTCTAAATTTCTTTTTTGATTGTATCTTTATCTGACTTTGGTTTTAGAATGATGCTGGCTTCATAGAAGGAATTTGGAAGTTCTCCCTCCATTTCCTAATTTGTTCTTCATTGCTGTGACAAAACACTCTGACCACTACCAACTTGGGGAGGAACGGGTTTATTTATCTTACATATCCAGGGTCACAGTTCATTCCAGAGCCCAAGGTAGGAACCCAGGGCAGGAACCTGGAGGCAGGAGCTGGAGCACAAGCCATGGAGGAATGCTGCTTACTGGCTTGCTCCCCTGGCCCCTGCTTCAGCCTGCTTTCTTATGCAATACAGGCCCACCTGCCCAGGGATGGTACCACCCACAGTGGGCTGGGCCCTCCCACATCACTCATCAAGAAGATGCCCCTCAGACATGGCCATAGGCCAGTCCAATAGAGAAATTCCCCAATTGAGGTTCCTTCAACCCAGGTGTATCATGTTGACACTAAAGCTACACAGCATGCTCTATTTCTATCATTTTGAATAAATTAAGTAGTATTGGGTGTAGATCTTCTTTAAATGTCTGGTGGAATAATGCTGTAAATCCATCTGGTCCTGGGCGTTTTTTCAGTCTGGAGGTTTTGTATTACTGTTTCAATTTCTTTATGTGTTATGGGTCTGTTTGAACTGTTGATCTCCTCTTGGTTTAGTTTTGGTGGTTCCCATATTTTAGATACCCATCCATTTCTTTTAGGTCTTCAAATTTAGTAGCGTATATTTTTTAAACTATTCCCTTATAATGTTCTGGATCTTTTTGGTGTCTGTTGTGCTTCCCCTTTCATCTCTGATTTTGTTGATTTGGAGGTTTTCTTTCTTTTGGTTAACTGGGCTAGGGGTCTGTCAATCTTGTTTATCTTCTCAAAGAACCAGTTCTTGGAGTCACTGATTCTTTGTATTGTTTTCTTTGTTTCTATTTCATTAATTTCTGCTCTGAATTTTGTTATTTCTTCTGGTCTGCTGGTTTTAGGTTTCATTTGCTGTTGCTTTTCAAATTTTTGGAGTTGCAATGTTAAATCATTTATTTGTGTTCTTTCTGAATTTTTTAATGACTGCACTTAGAGCTATAAACTTCCCTCTAAAGACTGCTTTCAACACGTCCCAGAGGTTTTGTTGTATTGTATTGTCCTTTTCGTTTATTTCCAGGACTACTTTTATTTCTTTCTTAATTTCTCCTTTGACCCATTCATCATTCAGGAGTGTGTTGTTTAATCTGCCTGTGTTTCTGTACTTTCTAGAGTTAATTCTGGTGTTGGTTTTAAGCTTTATTGCATTGTGGTCTGATAGAATGCATGGAATTATTTTAATCTTTTTGTATTTGTTGAGGCTTGTTTTGTGCCGCAGTATATGGTCAATTTTGGAGAAAATTCCATGGGGCACTGAATAGAAAGTATATTGCTTGGTGCTTGCATGGAATAGTTGGTAGATGTCTGTTAGGACCATTTGATGTATGGTATTGTTTCATTCAGATGTCTCTCTGTTAATTCTCTGTTCTGTTGACCCATCTAATGGAGACAATGGGGTACTAAAGTCCCCAACTATTAATGAGTTGGAATTAATCTAGCTCTTAATGTCCTTTAGGACTGTTTTTATAAAGTTAGGTGCACCAGAGTTTGGTGAATATAAGTTCTTGGTGGTAATATATTCTTGGTCAATTGTTCCTTTGATCAGAATGAACTGGACCTCTTTATCTTTTCTAATTGCAATGCCCAATTTTTTCTTAGTAGCATTATCTTTGTATATTTTTTTCCATCCTTTCACCTTAAGGTAGTACCTGTCCTTGGAAGTTTGATGAGTTTCTTTCACACAACAAAAATATGGGTTTTATTTTCTTAATCCATTCAAGTAGTCTGTGTCTTTTGACTGGGGAGTTCAGTCCATTGATATTTAAAGTTATTAATGAGGGGCTGGAGAGATGGCCCAGCAGATAAGAACGTTGACCGTTCATGCACAAGGCCTGGGTTTGAATCCCAGCACCCACATGACAGCTAACAACTGTACATAAGTCCAGTTCCAGGGTATCCGACAGCCTCTTCTGTCCTCCATGGGCATTGCATGACACAGATGCATTTACCTACATGTAGGCATTACACTCATATACATAAAATAAAAATTAATAAGTAAAAAAGTTATTAATGAAAGACGTGTACTGATTCCTGCTGTTTTTATTTCTGTTCACATTCTTGGTGTAGCTGTACATTTCCACAGTTATACCTTCATTGCATTTTTTTCCAGTAACCCCTTGGGTATAGTTGTTCCTTTCTTCAGCTCTTTGTATTGCTTCAAGAGCTCTCTGAAGGGCTGGTTGTGCAGACATGAATTCTTTCAGCCTATTTATGTCATGGAAGATTTTTCTTTCCCCTTTGACTATGATAGATATTTTGGCTGGGTAAAGTAATCTGGGTTGGCATCTGTGGTCATTTAGAACTGGGAATACTTTGTTCCAGGCTCTTCTGTCTTTCACAGTTTGCAATGAAAAGTCAGCTGATGGGTCTTCCTTTATATATGACTTGTTTTGCTTTTGCAGCTTTCAGTGTTCTCTCTTTATTCTGAATGTCTAGTGTTTTTATTATGATGTGCCTTGGAGAGTTTCTTTTCTTGTCCTGTCTATTTGGTGTTCTGTATGCTTCTTGTATTTTCATGAGCACATCTTTCTTTAATTTCGGGAAATTTTCTTCTACAATCCTGAAGATCTGGTCCATATCATTATCTTGAGACTCTTCTCCTTCCTGTATGCCTATGATTCTCAAGTTTTGTCTTTTTATGGTGTCACACAATTCTTGCATATTCAATTCTTGTGGATTTTTTTAAAATTTTTTCATAATCTTTGCTTGAGATTCATCCACTTTATCTTCCAGTCTTGATATTCTGTTTTCCATTTCATTCATCCTATTTGTGAAGCTTTCTTCTGTCGTTTCTTTGGCTTATTGAGTGTTTCACTTACTTCTTCATTTCAGCCTGATTATTCTTCTATATTTTTAACTCTTTTCTGAAATCATTCAGAAGTTTTTCCCTTTCTTCTTTCATTACTTAGATTTCTTTGTGTGTTCTTTAAATTCATTGAATTCTTTTATCATGTTTATAATTGTTCTTTTGAATTCTATATCTTGTGTTATCTCTAGGGTGTTCTCACTGTAGTCTTCTACAAGATTGTTGGTACTTAGTTGTCACTGTTAGTGTCAAAACAATACGCAGAGCCAGGTAAAGAAGACTTCATTTAGATCTTAATCATCTCAATACTAGGAAGAAACCAGGTAGTGTTCAGAAGAAGCGCAACCAAGCAAAAGTTTGAAGTACCTCTAAGAGTTGGGATTGGAAGATTTTAGGTTACTTGGATTTGCTAATTGGTCTTATCAAAAGAAAAAGTAAATTTTCTCTGTTTCCCTTCCCCCATGGGAGGATTTATTTTAACTTGTTAGAGAGGAAGAAAAGTGTTAACTGACTAAGGCTGCTAACTTCTCAAAAGAAATGTGAGATAGAGTTTTACCTTCTTTATTAACCCTATTTATTCAAAGGCTTTAGGTAGTTTGGCTGTTTAGGTTTCATTATAATTTCTGATGTTGAAATTCAAAAGCCCTGTTTAACCCTGAACATAACACTGCCCCCACACACACAAATATACATAATTTTTCAAAAAATCCTAATAAAAGGAAAAGAAACCTATCAATTTTTTTTTGTTTTTATTCTGTGATGCTAAGTATCAAATATAGGATTTAAACTTATTACTATATAGGAATTGTTTAATGGCAGTTTCTCTTACAATACATTTCAAGAAAAACTGCAACTATTTAAAAAATCTGAAAGTATAAATTTGTTAACTGAGAATAAAAGAGCTCTTTCTACACAATTTTCTGACTCTTAGCCAGGACCCCAAATCTGTGAACCTGCTAGGAGTATGATAAGTGTTTATTAAGCCTACTTAAAATTATCATTAATAACATGACAGAAGTTTTTGGTGTAAAAATCACATTTTGAGGAGTTTTTAATTTTAAAAGAATATATCAAGTAAGGTTAGTTGGGTTCAGTGGCACACACATTTAACACCAGCACTTGGGAAGCAGACCAGGTGAATCTCAGTGAGATTCAGGTCAACCTGATCTACACAACAAGTTCCAGACCAGCTGGGGTTACAGGGAGACTCTGTCTCAAAATAAAATAAAATAAAATAAAAAATAAACAGTAATAACAAAACTATATATCGCAAGATTGTAAATGTGAAAGGAAGCAAATGTCAGTTTCCATGATGCAACTTTTCTCTGCTTGTTCTATAGTGCTCAACTCCAATTCAATTTCTACCCCTAATCAACTATTATATGACTGACTTTTCCTGGAGAGATGTGAAAAAACATCTATGTAACTCAAATAGGTTATTGATGATCAAGCAAACAAGCAATTTTACCCAGATCTGGCCTAATGATACAGTATTGGGATTGCATAAAGGCCAATACATCACCAGAAAGTAAACCCCAGCATTGCTATCACTCATGAAGGTGCATCCCTACAAAATTGTCCTCCATTTGTAAATTGAGCTGGCAGAATCTCCTCTCCCCAGGAAATGTTCACTGCTTTTAGAAAAGTAGGAGAAGCTTGTTGCTCTTGGAGGTTTCTGTACTCCCTGTACATGTCATTTCATCAGCTTCCTTAGTTTTATGAACCTCCTTCTTCTTCCAAGAGCAAATATTTCCATTCACACCAAAGACCAGCTTGATCACAAGCAGAGTTCTGCCTTCAGCAATACAGAGGCACTGAAATGGCCAAAATTTTGTAGGAAAACTAAATCAAGAAAGATGCATACTGCATGGAGTAGAGAGGATGATGTAACTACAAGGCTGTCATGTAACCATTCAGTAAAATCCAAGAGTGCTCAAAACTGGCTGAGACAACATGGCTGACCAAGACAATTACTAACTGTCCTTTGCTTCATTTTAGTGTCATCTGCTTACCATTATTTTTGCATAATTGTCTGTTCCCATCATTTATCTAATGCTATGGCACATCTGAAATAACACCATGTACAAAAGGCAAGTACATGTTTTCCAGAAAATCCTCACCCATTCCTGGGCTCATTCACTGTAATTTATAATTAATTCTCTCTTCAATTAAAAGTTGTTGGTAAGATCTATCCAAATCCCTGATGAATTCTGCTCACTTTTAGAAATCTGACCTCCCTTTTGAGTAAAATATTGTTTACAAATTATATTTTTATTTATTACTTGAGAATTCCATGCAAAGTGTTTTGATCATAATCTTCCCCCTCACCGTCTCCACTCAGATCTATACCCATCTACCCCCCTCCAATAATTTCATGTTCTAAATTTTATTTGTATGGTCTATAAAATCAAATTGGTATTCCCAAACACACTTCAGTGTGGATTCATCATCTGGAGCCTGGTAAACATACTCTGTCTTGTCACACACCTAACAAAATCTGATTATCTCCCAACAGGTATCAGATGTCAGTAGTTCCTCAGCTAAGAGTAAGATTTCATGCTCAAACCTGCCCCCTCCTCCATACTGAGTTTTTGTCTGGCTTGGGCTTGTGCAGCCTTTATGCATGCAATCACAAGTGATGTGAATTCATATGAGTAACTGTCCTGTTTTGTCTTGAAAAAATGGTTTATTTATGTTCACACACAACCTCTTGGCTCTTAAGTCTTTCTTCCCCTTCTTCCACAATGATTCCCAAGTCTTGGGAATATGAGGGTGATACAGATCCTTCATCTAGGGCCAAGAACTCCATAGTCTTATTTTCTGAACATTGATGAGTTGTGGGTCTCTGGTTTAATGGCTATTTGCTTCAAGGAGCTTCTCTGGGGAGAGCTCAGAGATACCTTAATCTATGGTGTACCAATAAGTCATTTGAAGTCTATTTAATGCTATGCCCATTTAGTAGGATAATAGTGGTTCTCTGCTAGGGCCTGTCTGGCCACAGATTCTTGGCCCCAATAGCAATGCCAAGTACCGGCTTCGTTTGTATTGTCCTTCTGCTCACAGGGAAACTTCCTTTTTATTCTTTACTTCCTCTAATCTCTGAAGTATTTCACTGATGGTGACAAGTACCTAGTAAACCATGGTTTATATATCCATTTCTCTATCTACACCACTACATACCTCTTTCAACAGTGGTGTCATTAAAAGAAAAGCTTTCCTGACCCTGGCGAAGACACAGCTCTGATAATAGGCACCAGATCTCCCTTTAAGAAACAAGTGAGGCTGCAGATCTGAGAGTCTTTCCTGCTTGAAGGTGAAGAAAGAGCTTTACATAGAAGGCAATGATTTGCAGGCTTATGAAAAACTGAGAAAAGCTTGCCAATTAGAGGTCTTTTAATAAACATTAAATGATGTTAGAGGTTATTAACCTACACAGTGCCTGTCTGTGGGACAACGACATATATTAGGTTCTTTGCAGCTACAACTGCATCTACAACATGACTCAAAATGTATCCAGATTTATGTCAACCTCCAACCAGCACCATGACGAAACTTTGCTTCATTTCCTTTTTCTCTCTTTTTCCTTTCTCAATGTGTTTTTTGTTGTTGTTGTTGTTGTTGTTGTGGAAATTGCTTAATGATGTTCCCAGCAGAAAACATACTCTATGGTAAGTAGGGAAAACTGGTAATTCCACTTATCACCGAATTTTTTAATTTTTGGCATGTTCTTGTGCTTTAATAAGTCTCAACCCAGGGCAGTTGAAGAAGGCATCTTTTCACCCTAGATGAGCCTTTCTGCTTTTTAAAGAGATTAAAAGGGAAAGATTGCTCTGGAAATTCTTATTGACTCCGTCAATGCTGCTGTAATGAAATTCTTCTAATTATTTTGTTATTATTAAATGAATTAAAAGAATTAAAAAATAAAAGGGAAATATTGGTTTCACCTGTAGCAGAGACATGAACAACTTCTGTCATTTAGGACAAGCCATGTGTAGAGTATTGAGTACTACAGAGAGAACTGTGTTCCAGAGGCAGGCATCCCCATGCAGGATATAGACCCTTCACTGTTGACACTGCACCTCAGTCCTATATGATGAAATTGGTATCATCATGTCTTGTTTATGGTAGTGGAGTTGACATGTACAGTTGAGTATTATATGTTCCACATAGTATATCATGGCACAGGTATGTTCATGAGACAAAGTAATGTTTGGAATCAGATAACCTATTTTGCTTTTAAAAAATATTTTATTATATTTATTTCATGTGTATGAAAGTATTGTCTATATGTACATAGGTCCACCAATGTCATGCAATGCCTGAAGAGGCTGGAAGAGGGCGTCAGACCTGATGAAACTAGAGTTACAGACAGTTGTTAGCCTCCATGTGGGTGCTGGAAATCAAATCTGGGTCTTCTGTAAGAGCATGTAGTGTTCTTAAATGCTGAGCCTTCTCTCCATTCTCTAGTTTGCTTTACACAGAAGTTTATGAGTGTAAATATATCATTTGGAAAAATATAGTTTAATCTTGACTGTGTGTGTTTTAGTTGTTGAAAATAAGCCAACCGTTAACACAGAAGGATGTGGATAATGGATTGCAATTAGTATTTAAAGGGCATCAAGTTGCTTAGTTTACAAGAGAGAAAATAAGAAGGCCCTTAAGGTCTATATTTCATTGCCCCAATTAGATATAAATTGTTAGAAGCAAATGTTCAAGGACAGTCTTAAAATTTGCCATTTTAGAGTTAACATCTAATTTGGAGAATCACAATAAGAAAAAGGTGCATGTTTTAGCAGGATACATCAATTAGTTAGAGTATTTCCATTAAGAATTAATTTCTAGTTCAAAGGCATTTCATGTGGCCCTTGGCCATAGATACAAAGTTAATTATGTCAGGTGCTCTTCCCTCCAAAATTAGTTTCTACACAGGAGAAACACACATGCAGCTATCATATCCATGGACTATGTTGCACATAAAATTTATTCCCTTTATTCATAAACACACTTTGCATCACTTACAAAAAAAATTCATGATTTTCCAAGCCTATTTTATCAATTTTCACTAAGTAATAATTAAATAGGCATTCCTAATATGTAGAATATATTATTTTGGAAAATAAGCACTTAAAATATAAATGATATGCAGCATATTCACAAATTAAAATTTTGATTGTCATAATTTATGAAATAGCAAATATGTGTTACCTGTCAGTAGTAGTTTCAATATATTCCTATAATTATCTAAATTAATATATCCAGCATACATTTATATTAAATGTTATATATATATATATATTAAATGTTCGCCAATTCTCAACAAAGAAGAGAAAGAAAAGTCAATAGTCTTTGAAAGGCATAGCTAAATCTTACAGTAGTGGCATATTTAGAGATTAAAATACACATTAAAATTACCTTTATTTTAGAAACATTATGTAAAAGGCAGAAATTGAGTATCATACTAGAATAAACTGCTGATATCAACAGTTAATATTGGGGCATGTCCATTTATGCTACAACATTTAGGTGAGGAATAGTAATCTCTGCAAAGGTAGCATTGAAATCCAAAGGACACGTCCCTTAGCTTTGTATATTCTGGATTTATGTGTTCTTCATTATGAATACCTAATTTTAAGTTGCTCAATAATACATTTCTCTATTCTACTTAATAATGATTTTAGATTATGTATCTTGAATATGCTAAAATTAATTTTAATTCTGCTTAGGTCCACTAAACATTTACCCCAAAATATAAATAAAAAACCATAATATCAGAGGAAGTCAAACAAATGAGTACATTTGTTCACCTACGATCCAGACAGGAACTATTTTAAATAGTCTTGTCTCTGCTGCAGAGGAGACAGCTCTGCATGGCACCCCTATGTCTTCTTGAGTACATTGTGGTGATGTTTACATTCAAACGAAGGCAGGATCATAAAGTGTTTAGCTGGAGCTATTTGCTCATCAGGACTAGAGGCCCATCAGGACTCATCTTTCTGAAGAATTCCATTTCTTTAGGAAAGAATCTAATTGTTTCTTGAATGATCCTTGCGCTTTTCCTCAGCAATTGTGCCTGATAGGCTGTTCCATATGTTTATTATGTTCTAAGGAGGAGGAAAAAAATCTTGCCAACATCTGCTCTGGTTTGGTTTCCTTCGATTTCTCATTTATATTCTTTGCAATTCTTTCATTTCTAGAAATAGGCATGCAATTGTCAAAACATATTAACAAAATGGTATGTGAATTAGCAGGGAAGTACTTATAGCTCCATCAAGAAAATAAAAATATTGAAAAACAGCCCGAAATTCTACTTAATAAATGAAATGTTGGCTATTATGGATTATCTAGTTTTAGCGATATATAAAATGAACAAAACAAAGCATAGAACATAAAATGCTTTTTTTCATTGAAAATGTTAAATTGAAACCAATTTTTTCTGTTTATTCTTCAATTCATTATAACGACAGATTGATTCTGGACTAACCATGACAATTTTATTATGCTTTATTTTGAGTGTAAATAATATTTGTAAATTTTATTATTAGAATATTTTCCATAAACCATTACAAACTTTTATAGAAAGAGATAAGACATAAGCAATTAAAACCAGTATTTGCAATAATGAAAATGACTTCCATAAAAATTTTCATGTATTTGCTATATAGCCTCTCATGATTCTCATAGCCATGTTCCAAAGAAGTTTCACTATTATTTTGCTTTTCACATTAAAGAGAATAAAACATGAATAAATGAAATGGCCTGTCTAAAATGACAATAATTGTATAAACCACAAAATAATAAGGTCACAAAATTATGTCAAATAATAGATTTTAAATTTCCATCCAATTTGATCTGTTTTGCATTCACAAATCACTGACAGAGCTTCAAATCTGGGGGATAGTGGTTATCAAACTTTTAGTGAATGTTATGTGCATGTTGTGTGTCTCTAAGTAAACATTAATAATATGGAGTTTAGAGGAGCATAAATGGCAAAACATCAAAGAAAGAGGTTATTCTGAGAAATGGGAAGGATGCTTGAAGTTTACCCATGTGAAGCCTCATCTAATTAGCACTCAAGGTATTCAGGAACCTTTAGGCGATTAAACAGAGTCTGATAATGACCCACCACAAGAAATATGCTTGCATTGTTTAGTATGTTGAGCTCCACTTTGAGGTTTTATGAATCTTTATTGCACAATATTTCAGAAGTCTGAGTTCAACTCAGTGATTTAGGCCAAAGATTCATGTGGCTGCAGCCATCAGGCATCAAAGATTATGTTAAGCAGAGCTACCAGTGGAAGACACTTGCAGCAGCTGTGATTTCTGCAGCTCAGCAATGGCAGGGGGGCACCTATCTCACAATAAGCTCTGAGAATTTTTAAAGGGGCAAATGTACTTGTATTATACAGCTCATGAATATCCTTTGTAACCAGAGAGAACATCTGATGAGAGATTGCGGCTAAGCACACACTTCCTTTCCTTTTCTCAAACATAGATATTGTGATAGAAAAATTTGGTTTTTAAAACTTAGATGCCAATAGGGCATGCTGACTCAGGATTGTTTGGGTGAGCATGCAGATGCCAAGAAATGCTACAAAACAAGAGAGGAAAATGTTGACATAAGGACAGAGCACTGAAATGCTCCTTCAATAATAACCAATCTAAGTTTCACATTCCTCATGTTCTTGTGTCCTATACCATTCTTTTGGTCAAATATGATCCATAGTTCCTAAGGGCACATAAATATGTGATTTATTTTTAGATTAAAACTAGCACAATTTCAACATATACTTTCCATGTGATTTTGAGAAGTCAATAAAATAATTGTTTTTTAATTGTTTATTTTCATTGTATTTTATGCATTTCATACAATGCACCTTGAATACATATAGACGCCCCCCTCCCCTATCTGCACTTCCCCAAAGACCCTGATGGATTTCGTGAATTCTCTTGCTATATGTTAAGGCTTATAAAACCAAGTTTGTGTCCCCACCTCCAGGTGGTTCCATCCACTTGTCAACTCTCCCTCTCTTAGTAGTGGCTATATTTTCTCAGGTAATGTTGGAGCTTCTTACCCATTTCCCCACTTCTACGAAGGGTTTTTGTCTGGTTTGAATTTACATGGGTCTTGCCTATGGTGCCACCATTGCTCTAAGATCATATGACCAACTTCCCAGCTGCCTGAAAGCTCTATTTCTTTGTGATCATCCACCTACTCCTGGTCCTTACAATCTTTTTGCATCTTCTTCCACAATGACCCTGAGCCTTGAGTGGCAGAGGTTTGATATCTGTGTCCTACCTAGGGACAAGCATTCTACAGTCTCTTATTTTCTGCACTTTGGCCAGTTGTGGCATAAGGAAGCTTCACTGTTGAGAGCTGAGAAATCCATTAATATTCTTTCTGCTCTGTGTTCTACTATATTCCTTGAGCCTTAAATGTAGAGGTTGCATTGTAGATGTTTCCTTAAGGACTGGGCATCTCATAGGCACTTATTCTCTGTGTTTGACCAGTTGTGCCTAGACCAAGGTAGTTACTTATGCATTTGAAATAAGTATCCTTATTATTTACAGACAAGTGTATTGCTCACCACACATTAAAAAGTTTCTTTTTGCAAAAGATGAAGACTAGTATAGAGGTTCTTTAATTTATAGACAATTCTCTGTAAGGATGGAGACGATTTTTTATGAAATCATGCTGAAACACATGGATTTCAGAAGTGTTATGTGAGACAGATTCAAGGTCATGAAATTTAAGTTATAGTAGAAAACATTGATGCCATATTGCATCGCTAAGCTGTAATACAACTACAGTGCTGTGTGTATGTAATGGGATTTTTCTAAGGTGTATTAACCTTTAAACATAAAACTTCCAATTTAAGGCAAGATTTGTCATTTTATCACCAAATTGTTACTATTATTACTAAACCTAATGTAATTACAATAGACACTCTTATTAATGGATCTGAATAATATTATTTTTATTAAGTCTGAGAATATTAAGCAATGCATTTTCTTCATATTCCCCCACTCCTTCCAGATCTATCCTCCCTCCACACACAGGATTATGTAATCATGTAAAAAATGGAATCCAAATATGCTAACCATATACTGTTTGTTTGTGGCTTACACTGGAGTGTATTTAACCTAACAGAAGCAACACACTTAAAGAAAGCTTACTTCTTTCTCCCTAAGGCTACCAGTTGCCAACGATTCTTTGGTTAGAGGAAGGACATCATGCCAACTCCCTTCTCAATGCTGGGATTTTGTCTGGGTTGAGCTTGCACAGGTTTTATGCATGCCATCAGTGCTGCTGAGAGTTCACTTATGCTCCTTCTCTGCTATGTCTGGAAAACACTAACCTTGTAATGTCTCTGGCTCATACAATCTTCCACCTGCCCCTTCCATCCTAATCTTTGAGTTTTGGGTGGGGGTATGATATAGTTGTCATATGGAGAGCTGAGCACTCTGCCATCTCTTATTATCTGTATCTTGAGCACTTGTGGTTCTCTGTGGTAATAAAAGTCTACTTTAAAAAGAAGTTTATCTGAATATATTTGAAAGATGCATTAATCTATGGGTATAACAAAAAGTCATTAGGAATAGGTTTAATATTATGTTATTTTAGCAGAATAGTAATAGTAGATTCTGCCCTAGAGTTTGCAACAGGTCTAGCTATAAGTTTCTTGCCCTCAATACAGTACCAAATATGAGTTCTATCTTGTGGATCAGGCCTTAAATATAATCAGAAAGTATTTGGTTAATCCAGTGGCATTACTTCCACCATTACACAAGTGACCATATCTAGTGAGGTCGTAGTTACTATAGTTTGCAGGACTTACAACTAGATAGGATATTTTGTTACTTTTCTCTTCTGGTAACATGCATAACACCTTTCCACACTATGAAAGCTATCCTGTAGGGATGAAGTTTCCAGTTCATTACCAGTTTGATTTCTCCATGACCTATAACTCAATTGTGTTGTATCTTCAGCAGTAGGGGGGTATTATAAATTTCTGGATAATTAAAAATCACTTGAAATGTCGAAGGGGTGTCTATTGAATCACACCAACCAACTAACCCAAAAGAGGTTATTCATTATGGCACTGAGCTTCCAGTTCGATAGCCTGGGGTTTATAGTAGAGGTATAACCATCCCATTATAGGGTAACTGCATTTAAAATTTTCTTGTATATGTGTATACATATAATTTAGGAAGTTTCTACAATAGTAGGTTTCCATATGATTTTTTTTCAAAACGCCCATAATGTTAGTTATCCTTCCTTGTATTCCATCTTCTAAACTGCCTTCCCATCCCCAACCCCATTTAATCCTTCCTGTTCCATTTTTTCCCTTCCCATTTATTTCACCATTTTTCTATCTCATCTTATTTACTGTCCCTCTATCCAACATGGTCCCTTACTAATTTCATAACCTCCATGGATATTCCAGATGAAGGAGATTTCTAAGTATTCCAAGTTAACTTTTACAGGAAGATAGAAAATTCATCAAAGGCAGCAGCAGAATATCTGTCCTTGATGTACTTCATTAGCCAATGACAGTCAATTTAGTAAGACAATGAAAAATAACATTAACATGCACTCAGAAAAAAACTTACAAAGGTGGAAGTTATTTCATTATATACTGCATTTTCATTTGATTTAGTAACTGTTAGAATTACTCTAGGCCTTCTCTTACACTCATTGTAGAACGGCCAAGGGAGAGATACCACTCTTTAAATTATACATATGTCAATCAGTTTAAAATTCTTAAATTCGTTTATGGCAAACAAATACAGTAATTGAGGACGTTTCTCCCCATAATGAAGTATTTGCCTTCCCACTGTTCTTTTCATCTATGTTATGTTTATGGTGTTGTTAGAAAGGGAAGTCACTCTCCAATGTTTCTATGCCTCCTCTCTGGAATGGTAATGAACCAATTTGAACTTCAAAGTAATTTAACAGAACTATCAATCATAACAGTTTCTGCTGGTTTGAAATTTAAAAGAGCCAATTGTATAATCCTTTCTCTGACACTCACCCTATGACTTCACACTCTGTAAGTAAAATTCACTGCTGGGAGGTACATGTGGCATCCAGTTCCCTCCTCCCAAGGTCCTTGCAACAGCCTGAGGAAAAAATTCTCCAAACCCTGGTTTGAAGAATTTTTTAACAAGTTTATTGGATTGCTAACTGAGCTTGGGGTGCCGGTTTACTTACAGACAAGTGGGCACCCCCCCACCATTCACAGCTGATGCCAAAAGTACACACCCAGACATAAATTTTGTGGTTCCCAACAGCTTTTATACCCTTAGCCCCTCCCCTGCAAATGGCTAGTCAACTGATTGGCTGGAAGAGGGAAGGGGAGTGGCTTTTTGCAGAGCATGGGAAGGAGGCGGGTCCATGGCTTGTCATCACAGGGTCAGAGGAACATCTTCTGGGTCATGCATTCTGCATGAAGAAAACTTGTTAAAGTTCATTATTCTTATATAAAAATATGTGACTAGTTGGATAAATGTGGAAAACAGAAAAAAATTAAATTAATATATGTCAACTCAATTCCACAATCCATAAATTGTTAATTCATAGGTCAAGTAATAGTTCTTCCTTTAGGAAATATGTGCAAATTGCCTCTCCATTGAGCAGTTCGGCAAGTGTAAATTCTCCATATTCACTGATGTGTGAACTCAAGTGAAACAAGTATAAATATTCAATACAATAATAAATGCATCTCTTAAATACTTAAATTCGTCCTATATTGTTTATGCTGTTACATACTGGCAATAATACAATAGTGAATGGCATATAATCCCTGTTTCATTACTGGGTTCTTCATTTTTGAAAGTCTGACTATGAATGATCTCAGTTCACTTGAATTCTATATGTTCAAATGTTCACATTGTATTTTTTAAAATTATTTATTTAATAACCACATACTTAGAAGAAGCATTTCATTACATCAGAATTGACATATTCAACAACAATTTTCTGAGCTAGGCTGCATCTCTTACAAAATTGGCTATGCATTTTTAGGTTTACAGATGATTTATTACAGTTGTACAATATTGTACCCAGTATAATCCCTATAAGTCATAAAATTAAATGAGGTTTTAACCTTTAAAAAAGATCTCCATTTCATTATTAAAATACAGAGTTTCGTGCAGAAAATTTCCATTTTTAATGCAATCGACATTAAGATGTTTGCACATGCATCCTAATCTCTATATATCAGATTATTACTAGTCACAGTCGGTTACTTTCTGAGCTCCTTGGAATCTGAACATGGATATAAAGTCATCAGGTAGATCTCAATGATAATGTTTTTCACATCTACTAATTATTTAGGAGAAAATTTTTATGCTTTGAAGAATTATTATTTTTTTAAATCATTATACTTTAAAAATTTTTAATAACTACATGATTAGAAGCTTTACACTACAGCTTTAACAAATTCAGTAAAACAATCCAGAGCAAGAGTACATCTCTTTCACAAGTGGGTGCAAGTTTCTAGGTTCACAGTTGAATTAACACAGTTATATATTATTGAACTCAGTATAAGCCCTGTAAGACATAAAATTGGATGAGTTTTTAACCTTTAAAAAAGAGCTCCATTTCATTTTAGAATATATTGTTCCTTGCAGACAGACTCATTGTTTTGCTACTAACACTGACATTTTGGCACTTGCATCTCTCATCTGTACGTATCTGATTATTACTAGTCATAATCGGTTGCACTTGGATCCTTGGTGCCTGTGTATGTCTACAAAGTCATTGGGCAGATTTGAATGGTATTGTTTATCAACTCTACTAATTAGCATGATGTAAATTTCCATACTACCTCCTAAAATATAATACATTTTTAAAAAAAAATAATTGATTTTTTTTGTGTGTGTGCGTGTATCACATAGAACATCCCAAACCATCTCATTCAACTATTTACCCACTTCCCAGGTAGCACCCTTCCATTGCCTTCCTCCCCCCACTATAGCCCTAATACTCTGATATCCCTGCTACTGTCTGCTGTGTTGTCCACAACCCCAGCCATTCCCCACTACTTGCCCTTCTGGTGAAATTAGTCAGCCTATCTAGAGGTCTTTGTTTTAGGAGGGTCATCTGTTCCTCATCTAGCAGTAGTCAGTTGAAAATATTCCTTTAGATAAGATTGGGGTCTGCTGTTCATTTTCTCAGTTCTATGCTGGGTTACTATCTGGGAGTCCCTTTGGCCACCCTGGCCAACAACTCAAAAGAAAGTATCACCTGTTATATAGCCATTATGCATATTGACTCTTAAGGAATTACATTGGCCCCTTTAATCATGGCTTATACTTTCCTTTTGGGTGTTTAAGGCCATACAGTTGGTCCAGATAAACCAATTTATTTTCACACTTAAGGTCATTTGAGGATCTGTCCCTCAAGGGCAACATGGGCTTGGGAGGAGCCCCTGGCTCCTTTCTTTTACCCATTCCACCTATGTGAAGATAAGTCAAAGGTCCTGCTTGACCATGGTGGGCTTCGCTTGGAAGCATTGAGTAAATGATTCCTCTGTATTGACCCTCTTCTTTGTAGACTGGACACTGGTTCAAGTCCATCTGGTGGGGTCTCCTTGGACTCCTTGATCAAAAGGACAGGTTACCTACCACCATTATAGGACCTTTTGGGAGATGCTCATAGTCCCCTGGAACTAGTTGACTTAGAAGGGCAAGGAGCAAAAAGTGTCCTTTATGTCCCTCTGACCAAATTTTTATAGGCCTCAAAGTATGTCTGTTAAACACCCAAGAAGGTTAGTTCCACCAGTCTGGTACTTTTAATTACTGTGTGTCATGTAGATAAATCTTGGGCAAAGACCAGTTGTTCTCAGATAAACCTTACCTAGACATATATTTCTTGATCTGCTATGTATAATTTGTCAGTAGGTTGTAGGTGTAATATGGTTCCCTCTGGTTTTTGAAACTAGCTAGATTATTTATCTCTCTCATTTTCTCACCCCTCCATCACGGTTTTCCCACTTAAGGTGCCCCCATTTTCCCCCTTTCTCCCTTACTAATACCCTTCTCCTATGGTCCTACTCTCTTGAGCTCCTTCTTTCCCTTTATCCCCTAGTTTCCTTGTATAAATTTCCATCCTCCTCCCTTACACTCACCCAGCTTTTTTTTCATTTCCTTTTTTCTGTAGTTATGTCTGGTTACATACTCACTTATCAGGGTTTGGTTCTAGGATCCACATATGAGGGAGAACACGTCTTTTTTTTCTGAGATTGTGTTACTTCACTTAGTATAACAGTTTCTAGTTCCATCCATTTACCTGAATATTTCATGACTTCATCTTTCTTTACTGATGATTAAAACTCCATCATATAAATGAACCACATTTTCATTATCCACTCATCAATTGAGGGACACTTAGGTTGCTTCCATCTCTTAGCTATTGTGAAAAGAGCAGCAACAAACATGGATGTACAAGTGTCACTGCAATAAGATGAGTTCTTTGGGTATATGCAAAGGAGTGGTATAACTGTATCAAATGGTAGGTTCGTTTATAGTTTTTTAAGAGTTCTCCACACTGCTTTCCATAGGGGCTGAACCAGTTTGCAGCCCCACCAGCAGTGGATGAGTGTTCCCCTTTCCCCACATCCTTTCCAACATTTGGTATCATTTGTTCTCTTGATCTTAACCAGTCTGACTGGGGTAAGGTGAAATTTAAAGTGGTTTTAATTTTCATTTCCCTAATTATTAGTGATACTGAACATCTTTTATGATGTTTTATAGACATCTTTACTTCTTCTTTTGAGAACTCTCTGTTCAGCTCCTTAGCCCATCTTTTAATTGGGTTACTTTTTGTCTTGGTTCTCTGTTTTTTGAGTTCATTATATATTCTGGTTATTAAACCTCTGTTGGACGTGTTGCTGGTGAAGAATTTCTCCCATTCTGTGGGTTTTCTCTTTGCTTCCTTGGTTGCCTCCTTTGATGTACAGAAGCTTTTTAGTTTAATGAGGTCCCTTTTGTTAATTCTTGCCCTGTTTCCTGAGCAATTGATGTCCAGTTTAGAAAATTCTTTCTTGCACCTATATCTTGTAGGTTTTTCCCAATGTGTTCTTCTAAAAGTTTCAGAGTTTCAGGCTTTATATTGGGGTCTTTGAGCCATTTGGAACTGAATTTTGTGTAGGGTTAAAGAGAGGGGTTTAGTTTCATTCTTCTGCAAGTGGAGATCCATTTTTTCCATTATCATTTGCTGAACATGCTGTCTTTCATCCAGTGAATATTCCTGGCCCCTTTGTCAAATATCAGTTGGATGAAATTGCATTTACTCATATTTGGGTCTTCAATTTTGTTCCATTGATGTATAGGTCTATTTTTGTGCCAGTACCATGTTGTTTTTATAACTATAGCTCTGTAATACAGCTTAAAATCTGGTATAGTAATCCCCCCCGACATTCTCTTAGTGCTCATGGTTGTTTTGGCTATTCGAGGTCTTTTGTGCTTCCATATGAATCACAGGATAGTTTTTCTCAATTCTGAGAAAAAATTCATGGGGATCTTGATTGGCATTGTGTTGAATCTATAAATGACTTTTGGTAGGATGGTCATTTTCTCAATATTAATTCTTCCAATCCGTGAGCATGGGAGGTCCTTCCATCTTCTTATGTCTTCCTCAATTTCTTTCTCTAAGGATTCAAAATTTTCATTGTAGAGCTCTTTAATGTCTTTGGTCAGGTTTATTCTGAGATTTTTTTTCAGAGCATTGTATTTTTTATATTTTCATCCTTTTTTGAAAATATGTGGAGTTCTCAAATTGTGTTTTGATAAATAATCACATTAAAGATGACTAAAAATCATGACATTTAAAGATTGAAAATAAATATAGGAAAGCCATAAATTTTAGTCCATTTCTAGATGAAAATACAAGGAAATTAAGCAATCTGTTTGAAAGAAAAATATTCAATTAAAAAAATCAATTGTGCATAGGCAAGATGGCTCAGATGATGACCTAAGTTTGATCCCAGGGACACATTTGGTGAAAGAAAAGACCCAAAAGCATTTTTCCCTGACCTTTACATATGCTTTGGCACTTCTTTGCCCTTCTCCACATATGAAAACAAAATAAATAAAAAATAATAAATAAATACATAATAAACAATGCATAAAACTTTAAATAAACAAAATAAACGTAATGGCTTGTATGTGTATATAAAATTAAAACAAGACATGTAATAGAACAAAATATTTTCATAAGATGACAGGCTTGTAAACAGCTGCTACTTTTAAAGTCTAGTATTCACTGAATCAAGCAATCAACCAGTTAAACAAAAGCTATGTAGGCCTCTGTGGTATCTGTTCAGTAACAATGTGCTCTATTTAAAAGAAATATAACAGTAACCACAGCATCTAGCAATGGTACATATTAACCTCCAAGCTAAGCTAAACTAAGCTCAACTGATATTTTTGTGTAATTTGACAAATTTCTGAGCCTCCAAGTTGACATCACTCATTGGACCATTGTGTTAAATGAATACCCATAAAATATTAGTCCAGTGCAAAGCACAGGGCAAAAGCATGTAGCAGCCGTCATTAATCTTCCCTTGACCTGTTTTCCTGTTCACACTACAAAACTAATGCCAGGGGTATTAGTGATGCCACCAATTTATCAAATTTTTTTAGAAAGTGTGAAATTGTAAATTATACTCAAGAGTCTCATTAAAAGTAATAATGGGCTGAAGAGAGGGCTCAACAGTTAAAAGCCATGTTTACTCATTCATAAGACTTGGGTTCGATTCCCAGAACCCACATGGCAGCTAATAACTGTCTAACTCCAGTTCCAGGGGAATTTGATGCTGTCTTCTGACCTCCTTAGGAATTGCAGGACACTGACATGGGTGCATTCATACACATACAGGCAATATACTCAAATACATAAAATAAAAAATAAATTGATAAAATGTTAAAAAATAAGAACAAAAATTATCCCACAGTGTGGCCTGAATCAAAAAGTGCTCTTTGCTCTTCATTTTTTGCATTCATGAAGTCTTTTTCATTGGGAAAAGTATACATTTTCCAAAAAATGTTTACAGAGTTTAAATGTGTTTATCTAAAGAGAAATATTCTTCAGTAATGATTGTTTTCTCCCTCTCCCTCCCCTAGCCCATTCTATGTTTCTCTTTTCTTCTCTCTCATTTCTTTCTTATGGCAAAGTCTCTTTCAACACCTTTTATATTAGAAACTAAGATCAGCAGGAAAGCACTAAAAGAAAACTTTTTCATATAGGAGAAAAAGAAGAGAAAAGGCACATGTTGGAGTATGTTAGTTTGCTGTTTAGAACACAAGATGACCCCCTAACCCCAGAGAACCAACTACCCATCCCTCACAGAGCTGATCACATGATTTACAGGAATTCTAGTTCCGATCAGTAATGAAACTTTAAACTGAAACTTAAGCTGTCTGCTCATGTATGACTTGATCATTGTACTCTTCTGAATGACTTAAAAACCCTCTATAAGCTCACGATTTCCTCAATAAAGTAGATCTGCATCTCTGAACCTGGTCTCCTGTGTCTGAATGTGGCTCTTCTGACACAGCCTCCTCACCAGCCCTGAGGTCCAGGGTAGGGTGGCGGGGGCGGCGACCGTAAAGGCAGACAGAATGGATGGCCACAATTGGCGCCCAATGTGGGGCCCTCATGGACTAGGTCTCTGGTTTGGCATATCACTCCTGTCTCCACTGATGATCTCCTTAAATGACTCCTGAGTCACTCTGGGTATGTCTTGCAGGGTGAGTGACCTCCAGTATGGGGAACAGTTATCCAGCTGCCGCCGGCCCCCATGCCATAGTGCTGGTTTATCTCCTCAGGAGCAGGCAAATTAAGGTAACAGAAAAGGATGTAGCCAAAGTGATAGATGAAGTTTTGGCTCTTGCCCCTTGGTTTGCAGAATCCTGCTGCTAGGATCCTGAACAATGGGCTCACGTGTTATTCTTAGCAAGAAAGAAAGAGGTCAAGGAGGGGCGCCCACAATCTGGGCTGTTCTACCCCATTGTAACTGCCATTCTGGCCTCTCTGTGGGGAGTTCCCCCGATGCCCGTGAATAAGATGATCTTATTTTAAAGGAGATATGTAAACAAATTCAACAGTAGGATGCCTGGGACAGCTCGCCCCAAGTCCTCCTGGTCACAGTGAAACTAGCAGTGAAACTTGCTCTGACAAAAAGGAAATGTCTGCTGCTGAGGATTCAAAAAATGAGAGACTAGGGTCTGAGTGCTCCCTTAGTAAAAAGCAGAAAGTCACACCACCCTCTGCTCCACTATCAGAGGGCATTAGCCATCTGCCTCCGCCCCTTGCTGGCTGTGGGGGAGCCCTTCCCCTTTACCCCTCTGTGGGAGAGGAAGACTAGAAGCCCCTTCCCCTCACCCTCCTTTCTGTCTGGTTTGGAGGACAACATCCCACAGTTCTTCCCTTTTATGATTGCTCAGGGCCAACAAAACCCAAATGTCTGGAATCCATATTCCCATGACATCATAAAAAAATTGCACAAGGTGGCAATTGAGGATGGTATCTACTTCTCCTGGTTTAGTCAACTTTTAGATACAGTCCACCATATGGCCAGTACCCCCTATGATTGGCAGCATATTGCCCGCGCCTATTTGCAAGGAGGTGACTTCTTCTTATGGAAGGCTGCTTATCAAGATGAGTGTGAACAACAAGCACAAAACAATAGATGTGCAAACGTTCAAAATATAGGGTTTTATGCCCTAGTAGAGTATGGCAACTTTAAAACTCCCCAGGCTCAAGCACAAGGACCTCCTCGCTATTTTAAACAGGTCCGAATATGTGCGCTGTATGCTTTTCAAAGTATTCCAGCACACAGTGGTACTAAATTAACCAAATTGGTACCGAAACAAGGCAAGCCTTTCTCTGACTTCATTGAGAGATGCCAACAAAATGTAGACAGAAAAATCAGTCATTGGGGGGCTGCTGATGCCTTGTTTAAAGATATTGTATATGAAGACTGCACCACTGAATGTCACCTGGCCATAGGGCCTGTGAGTCATAAGGATATATCTGAATGAATTTTAGCCTGTTGGGACGTGGGGACTGCTCAAGCCCATGCTACTGCCCTTGCTGAGGCACTGGCTGCTCGCCAGCCCCAGACTGGTAAAGAAAAAGGCAAATGCTGGATTTGTGGGGGACAGGGCCATTGGGCTCTCACCTGTCCTAACAAACTCATTAAAGAGGCAAAAAAAAAGTCAAGTTCCTCCTTCAAAATATCCAAGGTGCCGTAAAGGCTTTCATTGGGGGAACAAATACAGATCTAAGGTGGACGTGGGTGGTAACCCCATAAAAAAGGGGCCTTGAAATACCCAGTGGGGCCTCTCAGCCCAGCCCCATGAGAGGAATTAGAGGCTCCCATCCCCCATGTCCTATGGACAGTGCCTACTGATTTACATAAGCCTGAAATGGCAGCTTACCCTGGATGAACATAAATTTCAAGGCTTAATTGATGCTGGAGCCAATGTCCCAATAATTAGACAGGAAGAGGCATTGCCTCACGGGCACTGCAAGCCAAGACGAGTTGTAATTTTACAAAACACCCAACAGATCCAACACTCTGTGGTCTGGACTGATCCAGATGGCAACACCAGAGCAATCAAGCTACTTTTAGCCACAGGACTTCTTTGTAATCTGTGGGGGAGGGATATTCTTGCTAGCATGGATGTTGTTCTGACAAAGCCTTTTATGATGATTACATTGTTAACCAGCACACAGAAAATGCACCCCATCTTCACCCCCAATTCTAATGGCCACTGCCCCATTGCCCAAACCACCCCCTATTAAATTGACCTGAAATACAAAAACTCCAGTATAGGTGGAGCAATGGTGTCTCCCTTCACATAAGCTAACCCACTTGATTGCTTTGGTCCAAGAATAATTATCCTTGGGTCACATGGAACCCTCTCTTAGCCCCCATAATTCTATTTTTGTTATTCAGAAAGGCCAGGTAATGGAGACTTTTACATGATTTAAGGACTATTAATGATCACATGGAGCCCTTGGGAACCCTACAACTGGGATTGCCTCACCCAACTGCCATTCCTAAAGAAGGTACAATTATTATAATAGATATTAAGCATTGTTATTTCTCTATTCCTCTCCATGATGGTGACAAGCTCTATTTTACCTTTTCTGTGCCCACCACCAACCATAATCTCCCAGTCCAACATTATCAGTGGAAGGTCCTTCCACAAGGCATGAAAAACAGTCCTACCATTTGTCCATATTATGTGGCCCATACATGCAGACCTTTGCTGACTGAGGTGTATATCATACATTATATGGATGACATTCTTATTGCCCATAAGGACCCCAAGATCCTACAAGGAGCTTTTCAAAAATTTAAAACAAATCTCTGGGTGCTGGGCCTCACTATTGCTACAGATAAAATTCAGTTACATGCCCCATATACCTTTCTGGGGCATTCTATTCAAGATGTCATCTGCCCTATAGCCCCTGCTCTTACCTTACCCTATAAGATCACCCTCTCTGAGGCACAGACCCTCTGCAGTAACATAAATGGGATACAGGGCTTTCTGCCCAAGTCCACATAAGAGCTTACACTGCTCTTTGACCTCTTTCAGGGCGCTGATACAGGCTCCACCCCCTACAAGGTCTCACCTGAGGCTCGACATGCTATAACAATAATAAATACACATTTGTCTCAAAGATTTGTTAATATGACACAGCCTGGATAGCCTATCCAGGCCCTAGTCATTCCAACAAAAAACATCACTTTGAGAGCATTTTGGCAAGCCCAGGAACCACTGATATGCGTCCACTCTTCTTGGAGTCAATTGCATAAAATCACTCCTGTAGTTAAGGCCTGGGCAATAATAGCCCAAAAATTCTTTCAAATCTCCCACCTTCTGTATGTCCATGACCCAGAGTCAATGGTCCTCCCTCTTCCACTCCCCATGCTCCAAGCATGGTTTCTTGACAACCCTGGCTTTCAGACTCTCCTACTAACTTATCAGGGAAAATATGATAATCATTACCCCCAACATAGACTCCTCCAAGAAATAAAACCACTTCCCTTGTCTTTATTTCCCCAGGCATTTCCAAAACACAATCCCCTTCCTGAGGCTCCTCTAATCTTCACAGATTCTAACAAACACAAATTTGGTTACGTGGTCTTCCATAACGGATAGCTTTCTTCACAGAAAAGCCTTTCCTTTCAAGGATCGGTACAATTTGGAGAGTTGTCTGCTATGTTACAAATCTTTCAAGACTTCCCCACATCCCCATGGAATATATTTTCTGACAGTGCCTATGTGATTCAAATTATACAAAATATGGCATTTACAGCCTTCCGACCTCACCATAGCCCCCTTGATCTATTGCTCTCCTCTTTGCAATTGCTCCTTGAGCAGTGCTCTGCCCCTTGGTAAGTTCAACACTTATGCTCTCACACCTATCTTCCAGGGCTTCTGGCAGAAGGCAATGATACCATTGACAGACTAGTGATGAATGCTACCCTGAATCCTACTCTCTTACAACAAGCCAGAGACTTACATGCCCACTTCCATCTTTCTCCCCAAGCTCTACATAGGCTCCTACCTACTTTGCCCATTCAGAGCTGCAAACATCTGGTCTGTGCATGCTCCTCGTGTGCCCCACTAGTGCACCTGGGGCCATTACAACCTGCTGTAACTCTCCTCAGAGGCCTTGGTTGTAATAAGATTTGGCAAATGGATGTAACTCATTTTTCCCTCTTTGGTAAACTAAAATACATGCATCATATTATTGATACTTACTCTGCTGCCCACTTTGCTTTGACCTACTCTGGAAAGACTGCCTCCCACGCCATAAAAACCATTAAATATGCCATGGTCTTTTTAGGAGTTCCCTGACAATTGAAAATAGATAATGGCCCCTACTACACGTCCATGGCTTTTTGCCACTTCTGCACTGACTGGAATATTCAACACATCACTGGCATCTCCTTTAATCCTCAGGGTCAAGGATCGTTAAATGCTCCCATCAAACGCTCATTAAAAAAACACAGAAAAAAGGGGGAGATAATGACCCAGGCCCCCAATATAGGGGTCCCAATTTTGTTTTACAACAAGCTCTATTTGTCCTAAATTTTCTAAAATTTTACTCCAATGGCCTCCCACCAGCAATAAAACATTGGGAGGCATTTGCTAATCCCACTTCCACTCCCATGGTGAGATGGAAGGATTCCCTCACAGGAGAATGGAAGGGCCCATACTTATTGCTAACACAAGGGCGAGGCTATGCTTGTGTCTTTCCAGATAATGTTCCAGCCCTCATCTGGATTCTGGCCCGAAACATCAGAGTTGCCTGTAATGCAACCGACTCCAGAGGTATCGGCCTCAGAGATGGTGACAAAACCAGAAACCCAACCCATGGAGAATACAGCCCAAAGCTGCGGAACCAGACCCCCTACCTACCCTCTAATGACTCTTACTTATGATCTCCTCCCGATGCCTTATGGCCTTGTTCTTTTGGGCTCAATCTTTGTATCCACTTAATCATTTTCAACTGTTCTGTCCCCTCATGGTGCCTGCTAGCCCAGCTAACCCCAAGAGTCAACCTTTCTTCAGGGGATGAGATGGACCTTAAGCTTTTCCCATTGGAACATTCACTCTGTAAGAGGGCAGCTGGCACCAGTTTTTGTGGATCAGTAGTGTCAGCACCCTAGGGTTAGGAACGTCAGCAATGATCCCACAGGACAAAAATTATAATGCCCTTAATATGGCTATTGATTCAGACTTAAAAGATTTACAAACTGCTATAAAACATCTTGAGAGTTCCCTATCCTCCCTTGCCAAGGTCACCTTACAAAATAGGAGGGGCCTGGACCTCTTTCTCCTTCAACAGGGAGGATTACGTGTTGCTCTACGAGAACAGTGCTTTCTCTATGCTGATCATTCCGGTGTCATAAGGGACTCCTTGAGCTTAGTCCACAAAAGGATCTTAGAGAGAGAACAGACCAGGGTAAAGAACCAAAACTGGTATGAGTCACTATTCCAGTCTTCTCCTTGGCTCACAACACTCTTCTTTGCCTTAATCAGGCCTCTGGCCTTGCTCCTTCTGGCCTTAACTGGTGGCCCAATTCTTTTAAAAGCCTTACTTAACTTTATTTGGGACCGGCTTGCTATGATTCAACTTATGATGGCACTGCCTCGCTTCTTACACCTTACCCCCAGTCATGCCCAGACCCAGGTTTAAAAAGGATAAAAATCACAGCCACAGCCATACAATGGGCCTAAAACAACTTGGGCTGTCCTTCTGGGAGCCTTTCTGGGGACTACCTTGGCTCAAACAATGCAGACATTAATCTTAGGGAGTCCTGGACTGAAAATATATTTGAAGGCCCTGGCTCAGACGAGACGATGCCAACAGGCTTGTCCATTCAGGTCTTGTGAGCACACTCCAAGATAGTCTAACCATTGCCCCAAATGCTTCATCCAGTAGACCTCTTCCTTCTTGATATCATACTAGCCTTGCCACGGCCCCAATTTCGACCCCCAGTTTGGACCTCAAAATAGCCCAGCCCATCTTTTAAACAAAAAGGGGGAGATGTTAGTTTGCTTTTTAGGACACAAGATAGCCCCTAAACCCCAGGGAACTAACTACCCCTCCCTCACAGGGCTGATCATATGATTTATAGGAATTCTAGTCCTGATCAGTAAAATGAAACTGTAAACCAAAACCTAGGCTGTCTGCTCATGTATGACCTGATCACTGTACTCTCTTCTGAATGACTTTTAAACCCTATATAAGCTTGCATTTCTTCAATAAAGTAACCTGTGTCTCTGAATCTGGTCTCCTGTGTCCGAATGTGACTCTGTTGACACAGCCTCCTCACCAGCCCTGGGGTCTGGGATCAGGCGGTGGGAGCAGAGACTTATGGTCTGAACAGATGGCCTGAACAGATGGCCTCAGGCACAGAGAAAGGAAACTTAGAGGGTCAGAAAAGATCAGACATAGTCACATGAACAAGTGGGACCATGGAGTTACATTTACATGCAAGCTGTAAAGCAAATTGTGGTTATTTATTCTTCAAATCTAGTTAATTTTTACCCTATAAGCTTTGTGTTCCTATATTGTTCTTGTTTGAGAGCTTGGTGTTAAAATTACTTGCTCAATTTATATAAGATATTCTTTAGTTTATATATAAGATTTTGTAATGATTAAGCCTCCCTCTTTTTTTTTTTTTTTTTTTTTTTTGAGATAGGGTCTCCCTGTAGCCCTAGCTGTCCTGGAACTCACTATGTAGACCAGGCTGGCCTTGAACTCACAGGGATCTGCCTGCCTCTGCCTCCTGAGTGCTGGGATTAAAGGCATGTGCCATCACGACCAGCAAACCTCTGTTTTGTGATAACTAATATTACTGAGTTTCTATTGACTACCAGATCACTGATTGTATGTTTAGGGAGACCTGCATGTATATCATTTCATCAACAATGAAAAAAATCCTATTGGCTTGACCTGATTGTCTTTTCCATTTACTAGAAGAAATGAAGTCATGCTTTGTTATAAAGCATTCCCAGTAGCCCCTAGCTAATAAATGGCAGAATTAAAGTCCAAGGTTCCTCACAGAAGAATCAGCTGCTGTAAAAGGTTCAAAGAGCAGCAACAAGTGACATGCTTAGGAAGATCCAGATAGGGTTTCCCAGGTCTCAGACAGGAGCTGGTGATTTAGGGGAAGGCTACAGAACCCCTAACTACACAACAGGCTTTTAGTGGGCACTAAAGCCCATTTTCTATTTTTAATGCATCTCACTTTTCATTTTTCATTGGATGAGTCTCGGTAGCTATCAAGAGGGAGTGAAAAGGCATGTTCAGTGAAGCACGCTTAAATTAGATTTGCTCTTATTGCTTTATTTACCCTGTCATGATAAATCATAACATTTCCATCCTCTGGTTAAATGCATATTAAAATGTCATGGGATGGCAACACTTTGGTGGGCACAAAATTAAAAGAATGTTGTTTTTTTCTATGAAAAACACTTAGCTTTCAATGTGATTTCCTTCTGAATGAATCTGAGTGGCATTTTTAAAAAGCCAGTCTTTTAGCCTTAATAACCATTGTCAGGTAAATAAATCAGTAATAGTTATGATAGCTCAGTAAAACAAACTGAGCCATCCAATCAAGGAAAACGGTGTTTTAAAGAGTGTTTACTGTGGAATTTGCTTCATCATGATAAGCCATAAATATGCAACAAAATATTTAGTTATTACACACCCAGACCTGTCTGTAGTTCTTAAAGTCCAAAGACTTATAGAAGTCTTCAATCATACTGATGGTATGCCAGTGTTTAGAATTATATGAATTCTTCCAGGATTCAAGGCAAGTTGCTATTCCATTTCTTCTATCCAGAGGCTCTGGGAATGCTTTTGTTTCATAATACCCCACACATCTTGTCACTTAGGATACTCAAAATATGTGGAAAAAGTAAAAAAAAAAATCTCTCACCATTTTCTGTTGTTTTAAAATGAAGGGTATTTTAAACTATAAATAAATCAATGATTACAAGAAAGACACAGATGGAGACACAGGTGGTGGCACATGCTTTAAATCCCAACAATCAATCCAGAGGCAGAGGCAGGCAGATATGTGTGAGATCAAGACCAGCCTAGTCTCCATAGTCACTTCTAGGTCACTTGGGGCTAGAGGGAGACACAGTCTCAAAGAGGAAAAAGGAAGAAACAAAAGAAAGTTTTGAAAGCGATTTTAGAAATTCAGTTGAAGTTGTTCTCAGTAAATAAAAATAAATTTCAGCTATTTTTCTAAGGAAATACAATGCATTCTCTCAGACTATGGATATTTCTGTACTTGCTCTTCAAAATTTCTTAGGTGGACTCAGCACTTTATTGTCCATGAGATTATCTACTAGACTTTCTCCAAATCCATGAACTGCTTTGGGAAGTCCAATCAAAAGGATAACTACTCCTAAAGTAGCAGGTAGTACACAAACCTGTAATCCTAGCAACTTGGGAAGCTGAGAAGGGAAGGCAGTTTGAATTACAGAATAGTGGCATAGCTCTATGATCTTTAATAATAAGAAATAGAGGGGACCGAAGAGATAGCTCAGAAGCTAAGAACACTTGCTGTTCTTCCAGAGGACCTGGGTTTGATTTCCAGTACCCGCATGGCAGCTAACACCTATCTGTAACTCCAGTTCCAGGGGATCTGATGCCCTCTTCTAGCTGCTGCAGGCCTTGCAGGACATGAGTTCACTTATGCACATGTAAGGAATACACATAAAATAAAAATAATAAATAATCAGAAATAGAAAGTAATATTCATTTATTTTAAAAATTGCAACCTTGTTAAGGTTTTGAGGATATATCCTATTATTTCTTTCAAATTACATGTAGTATAGAATAGGATAGAATTAAGTAAAAGGCATTGTGTTAAACTTCATGATACATGTGATAATTTGTGGTTCAGATAAAGAAAAATAAAGAGTTCAGTTCATAGCTGACTAGCCAAGATTAAAAATTACTACCAATTTTCTTTTTTTCCAAATTTTTGTATCCAGCATGAAATAAGTTATTCATTGATTAAGTTAATGTCTGTCTTAGTGATAAAGATTACATGTACTTAAAGATATAACATATAGACTGAGTGTAGTCACATATATAGGAGCTAAAATATAATGATGGGAGAAAATTGCTTAAGATGTACTTCTCCCCAAGGGTTTTATAGTTTAATAGTAGAGATATGTTAGATAAATATATAGAGCACTTTGTCAGTGTAGATATGTACATGTGATATAGCAAGGTACAAATGGAATGCATTCAGGAGAGCATTTAGTAGAAAACATTTCTAATGGTGTGGTCTGAGGATGTAAATCATATGGGAGGAGAATTCATTTCTGGATGTCTATATTCCCAGGTGTATGTTTATTTTCTTTATATCATTAATGTTCCTTCACTGCTTGTAATACATCTGACATTTTTAAAAATGTTTATAATATTTTATATTTATATGTTAAACTATATTTACACAACCCTCTCATCTATAATTATTTTTTATTGTTATTATTTTTTATTTATTTTTTATGTGTATGAATGTATTGCCTGCATGTAGGTAATTGCACCCATGTCGTGCAATGTCTGCAAGGACAGAAGAGGCCATCAAATCCCCTGGAACTGGAGTTACGCACAGTTGTTAGCTGCCATGTGGGTGCTGGGATTTGAACCCGGGTCTCCTGCAAGAACAATGTTCTTAACCACTGAGCCATCTCTCCAGCCCCCACATTCATAATTTCTATATTAACTGGTTGCATAGTTATTTCCAAAGGCTTCTATAACACATTTTACTAAAATTTTAATAATTTTCCCGTCCAAAAAAATTCAACTAATTTGTGTTTAATGACATATAATAAATATATTGTGAAAGACTTTTCTGAGTTATTTATGATAAGAATGTTGGACAAATTTTCATTTTTCACAAAAACACCTTGACTCTTAGCATTCATTTGAAGGCCAAGAGTGGAACCAAGGTGCAGAGCACCAGTTCCTTCAGATGTCCCTGGGAACTGCTCCTGAGCCACAGTCTTGTTCATTCTTTTATTGAATCAGTATCTCCAGCATGAAATGGCAGATGTAGAAGTCAGAACCCACCCTTATTTTACCAGAAAACCTTGCCTTATGATCCCTAGTCTTAGAATGTCACAGATTCCACAAACAGATATGTCATTGTATGCAATGATAAAGGCACACTGCTTTCAGAGTTATGATATGTAAAGCATTTTAATATACTGTTTTATGTGGAGAGCAAGTTGGGATCCTGAGGGACTGAGGTCAGGTGTCAGTGTCACAAGAAGAGCACATGGTTCAGCGAGATTGTTTACATCATAAACAGCATAAAAAAGTCTTTAAGTCAGATTACATCCACATTGTAATTCATTCCTACAATCAAAAAGTAAGCTAACCTGTGTTAATTCCAACTCTTCCCTTGATAGAAATTAAAAAAAAAAAAAACATAACAATTATAGAGACAGTTCAGACATAATGAAAGATAAAGCAATCATTTGACTGATCTTTTCCTATATTGAGTCTAGAAATCAGTTGTTGATGAATAAGAAAGATGATTTTAATACACACAACAATAAAAAATAAAGGAAACAGCAAACATATATAAAACAAATCATGTGTAGGAGCTGGAGAGATGACTTAGCAGTTAAAGAGTATTTATTGGCTGCTCTTGCAGAGGACCCAGGTTTGAGTCCCAGTACCCACATGGAAGGCAACCATCCATAATTACAGTTTCAGAGGATCCAATGCACTTGTCTGACCTCCCTGGGCATACATACGTAACACAGATGCAGTTACATACATGCATGCAATAAATATTTAAAAATTAAAAATAAGTACATTTAAAAAATTAAATAAAACTCATGTAAATGATGTGAGCATAAGGTAAAGATAAGAATTAGATTCTAGTGTAATAAGAAAATTTCTGGTATGTTATGTGAGGCAGGGCAGCAATTAATGTCCTTATGTCCAGAAAAGATGAAAATATAGCAGCCATTCTTAGATATTACAAGTTAAATATGAATGTTAATTCTCTAAGGTAGACAATAATTAATTAAAGTACTAACTATATAGAATTTCCACATTAGTTAAGGAAAAAAAAAGATAAAATGTTGAAAGAAACTCTTTTTGTTTGAGACAGAGTCTCACTGTGTATCTCTTGCTTTGCCTAGAGCATTATATGTAGTAAACATTGATCTAGATTTATGCCTGCCTCTGTATCCTTTGCTGGGATTAAAAGCTGAAGGAAAGCTGTGAAGAAAAGACCAAAGTATAAAAAAAAAGAAATTGGGATTAAAGATAAAAGGAATAAAATAATACACAGTAAACTTCAAATCATATACCTCAAGCATTTAAGTTCCAATTTAGATGAAATATTTTCAACAATTTTGATATGACAAATGAAAACACTGAAAGAATTCTTTTGTAAAACAATATTAGAAAAGACATATTAAGGAGAGAAAGTGAAAATAGAGAAATATTAATGAATGTATCATGAACGTAAAGAAATATTTTTGTATCTTAAATTTAATAATTTCTGTTAATTAATAGTACAATTATTGAAAATTATCCATAAAACAAGTGTATTAGATAATAAATAAAATGTGTTTGCATGCCATCTTATTAATATATGAGTCATTCCAAGGATATATAAAAAATTCTCCATATCTCAAAAAAGATAAATAAATCAGTTGATTAAGAATAATAGTGTAGGGTTGGAGAGATGGCTCAAGAGTTAAGAGCACTGACTGCTTTAGCAGAGGACCCAGGTTCGATTCCCAGCACCCACATGGCAGATACTGTCCTCAACTTCAGTTCCAGGGGAATGTGACCCCTTCTTTCTGATCTGCTGCATTGTATGACACTGGTGCACTCTCATGTATGCAGACAATTCACTCATACACATAAAATAAAAATAATAAATAAAAATAATAATAAAAGAATAAAAGTATAGCTGGGCATGGTGGCACATGACTTTAAACCCAGTGCTGGGAAGGTAGTGAGTTCCAGGTTAGCTAGGACTACAGGGAGACCTTGTCTCAAAAAGACATAAACAAATAAAAATAATAAATAAATAAATAAAATATAAACACCCTTTCCAGAAATGCAAATGATTTTTAAACATGAGGTAAGCATACTTTCAATTTCATTAGTGATCAAGAAAATGCAAAACAATTTTACAATCCCTATCATATTGTCCAAAAGTTTAGCATCTGATAATAAGTGGTTTTTGTTTGTTTGTTTGTTTGTTTGTTTTGTTTTTTTTTTTATTTGAGATAGGGTCTCCCTGTAGCCCCAGCAGTCCTGGAACTCACTATGTGGACCAAGCTGGCCTTGAACTCACAGAGATCCACCTGCCTTTACCTCCCAAGTCCTGGGATTACAGGCATGCGCCACCATGCCTAGCTGATCATAAGTGTTTTTAAGGATGGATGCCCCGGGAAACTCTTACTCAAATTTGATAGCCATATAAAATGATATAACCACTTTAAAAAGCAATTAAGTATAACAGCAAAAGTGAATATGCACATACATCCCAGATCCAACAATTATAGGCATAACACAGAAATATAGACAGATAATTTCATTTACATATAAGCATATATGCATATGTATTTGTATATATGTATGTGTGAAAAGTATTAACATTTGATCAAACAATATCCAAAATAATATTGCTGTAGAAATATTGATAATGTAATAAATACACAAAGCAAAATTATTTCTGATTTTCAGTGACTGATTAGTATATTTTGTTTCATTGATGTAATGGAACATTATTTACTAACAAGATTTATAAAATCATATATATATATATATAATTATTTTAAAATTCTGGTTTGCTGTTAAGAGGACAG
>NW_008344488.1:4677447-4691380 GCF_000622305.1 Nannospalax galili | reverse complement strand
TATATTATACTTCAAGAAATAGAATAAATTAAGTCATGTGAACAGACTTTTTGAAATCACTGGTTGGCTAACTAATGGTTAAATGCTTACTTCTTAACCGAGTCTCTTTTGCAACATTAGAAGGAAGTCTATCTTTCCTGTAGGGAACAAAAAAATAGCACCTCACATTCAGATGCATCCAATGTGATCAAAGCTTGGCAGTGAAGACAGAGCTCCCTTAAGTGCCTCCCTGGCTCCTGGCCATGTTATGTGTGGGAGCAGGGTTCAGAACTGCTTGCAGTGTGACTCTGATGTACATTACAGAGTGCACATTAAGGCAGAATTATTGCTCAGAGGCACTACCACCTATTTAGGCCTTGTTAGTAGGACTAGTTAGTCAGTTAGAAAATCTACACTTAGTTTTAGGATAACAGTAAAAATAAATGTATTTCTCAACTAGTAATATTAGATTCTGGAAGGATATATATATATATGAACTTAATTTTTTCTCCACTTTCTCCCCTTAGAATATCCTTAAACACTTTTCAGTTTGAGATATTAAAGTCAGTGCCCTATTTTATAATAGATTTTTTTTTATTTTTACAGTAGAAAGATGTTTAGTATAGATTGGATATGGGAATGTAGCTCAGTAGTAGAACATTTGCCTCGTAGGTATGGACTTTAGTTTTATTGCATAATACTTACTGCAAAGCAAACTAAAGTAACCACAGCAACAACAAACCCATATGCAAACATATATCAAACATAGACTGAAGAACCTCTTATTCTGTATGTTCAAAAGATCACAATTGTATCCTGTCCATTTTTATATTATTACTCTGTGATGGTAAGAAAACTCTGATCTAGAAAGCAAACTTAACTCTATGAAGAATAAATCATAATCACATTCCTCAATGACTTTCCAAGGCTCCTTGCTTTCCATGTGTATAAGTTACTTCTTGAATAGCTATTGCACCATATCCAACAAAAGCAACTTAAGAAAGAACTGGTTCATTTTGGCTCACAGTTTGAGGTACTGTCCATCAACCTGTTTGTATGTATGTCAAAAACATATAAATACATTAATTCTCAATCATAAAATTCAATCCATATCCTCAGCCATGTTTTGGAACTTTGATACTCCTCCCATAATGTGCTCATTCAGTATCTCTTATATTTATAAAACCACCACCACATTCTGCTGTCAAGCTAGAGACACAGCCTGCCTCATTGGTATTAGAATTGTAGCACCTTGTTTGTGTCTTTGAGACTGCTCCGAGGCAAACACTTCCCTGAGTGACTGTTTTGGAACAAGAGACTCCTGTAGTGGCAGTCTTAGTTTAGGCTCCCTTTCACTAGGTGAAATCACATTGCATTGCATGTGCTCTTCCCCTGAGGGCACCTTTCCCACTGTCCCAGTGCAGAACACTGTTTTCTCTTTATTTTATTTTTAACTTTTTTTTTTTTTTTGGTCTATTTAAGACAGGGTCTCCTGTAGCCCTGGCTTTCCTGGAACTCACTATGTAGACCAGGCTGGCCTTGAACTCACAGAGATCAGCCTGCCTCTGCCTCCCGAGTGCTGGAATTAAAGGCACGTGCCACCACACCTGGCTATATTTTAACTTTTTAAAAATTTTGTTTTTATTTTATATGTATGCATGGATTGCCTGCAAGTAGGTGGGTGCACCCGTGTTGTGCAATGCCTGCAGAGGTCAGAAGAGGCTGTCAGATCCCCTGGGGCTGGAGTTATAGACAGTTGTTAGCTGCCATGTGGGTGCTGGGATTTGAACTCAGGTCTTCTGCAAGAACAACCACTGTTCTTAACCATTGAGCCATCTCTCCAGCTCCCTGTTTTCTCTTTATTGGTGCTAATGTCTTTAACATCACCATGCTTCTTTCTTCATCAAACAGAACATCTGAGTATCTTTCAGAGGTATTTGCTGTTTACTCTTACTGTAGAATAAATATGAGCATTAAACATGCCACACCTTTCACTGGATAAACTAGTCCATTTTTTTTGAATTCAGCATCACTCAAGTTTTCATGACACGAACAGAAGGAAGTCAGATTCTCTGTCAGTCTATAGCATGTATGTCCTCTATTCCAGTTCCAAACAGAATCCTTGTTCCTTTATGACAATTCAGAACCTTGGCCTCCACTTTTGTCATTCTCCATAGTGCCAATCTCTGCTTATAACATTTTAGGGATTCCCTAAACCTACAGGTTCAATCTCTTCCACATTCCTCTAACAAATCAACCCCAAAGCCTAAGGAACCACATGATCAGGTGTTTGCACAGTCACAGAATTGTTATTTGCTACTAATTTTCTATATCAATTAAATTTTCTTGCTGCTGTGACAAAATATCTGATAAAACCAGAGTGATTGAATGATTTATTTTGCCTAGAGTTTAAGGATTCAGGCTAGCATGATGGAGATAGCTTGTAACCATATATGTAGGTAGAGTCAGGGAGCAGAGAAAGGTAAATGCTGGCATTCATCTTGCTTTCCTGTTTTTCAATCTAGGACCCCAGGCCATGAAATTATCCCACCCAAATTCAAAGTGAATCTTTCAATTCCCATTAAATCCCAGGAAAAACCTTCACAGACTTACCCGGAGGTTTGTTTCTTAGGTTGATTCTAAATCTTCTTAAGCTGAAAACCGCAATTGGCCATCACACTAGTAGATTTACAAAGATGGGCCTGCTTCTCTGGATAACTGATTTCTAAATCCATGAGAATGATATCCTTCAACCCAAATCAGCGAGCAGAAGAAAACTGACTTTCAGAAAATTTTCACTTGTATTAGCAAAACACACTCTGTAGAATCTGACCATATAAAATTCTAAGTCTTCAAGAAAGCAGTTAAGAATATGATGTTCTATTAGGACACAAATATAGATGATAGAAAGATAGATAGATGATAGATAGATAGATAGATAGATAGATAGATAGATAGATAGATCCTTGTTTCTGTGGGAAAATATTAACTAAAAGAAAAAAATAAGAAATCTGTCCTTTTATAATTTCATCTCCAGCAATATGTGTATACATTTTGATTAGATTAAAATTTTTAAAAAACGTTTATGCTAGCTATAGGAAAACAAAGGAAGGATTGACTGGAAACTTCTTGTCCAGTATTAAAACAAAGTAACTTACTTTTTTTGTAAAGTCTGTGAACTACACAATTCACAGTCTTTTAAGTGTCCAATAGAAATGCAATCGCAGCAAGTAAAAATGATTATAATTCATTTATTTCTCTTATATTTATTTTCCACTTGGTGTCTGTCCTCAGACTGTGCTCAAATTATTGTCTTCAAAGTTTTTTGGGAACTGTGTTAAGTATGCCATATTTGGAACAGTGGGAGCACTTATTTCTATTTTATAGATGTCTCTAATCTAATCATCTCAGAAAATACAATTTTCCTTATTAACCTCTTCACGTTAGGTCTTATGAAACAATGAAAACAGCAATATAGGAAGGAATTAATTGCAAATTTTGTGGAAGTAAAAGAAATGTGAAGTAACGTGCACTGCCAAGCATGCTAAGTGACTCTGGTGCTGCACTTGCCCCCGTCAGTCCTATGGAATCATTTCGACTGTTGTGTCACAGCAAGCAGAATGTATGTATCTTACCCAAATCCCTAGGAAGAATGCAGATGCTTTCAATGTTGCTCTGTGCTTAAGGAAACATTTGCAAAATGGATGCTTGTCTTTTATTGAAAATGACATAAATATATACATTATATCCTTGATGATCTCATAATAACTTCATACTAGAAAAATAAGCCATTACCATATAAGAGCTTTGATGTAACTACTGTGTTTAAAATATTTTAAACACCAGTTATTAGTGTTCAACAACCTGACAATGCCACATAAAATGGGATCATTGATGGTCAACCGTTGTTTAGATGTTTATTCACGTCTGATGTCATTGGTATACACATTTTCACATTAAAGGTGAGATAAATACAAAACAGTAACAACACATTAACATATGCCACAAGAATTAACCAAAATTAATGTGAATTAAAAGTTGCTAGCAATCCTTATGAAGACCGGCAATGTTTTGTCTTGAGGAAAACATCCTGTGTTCCCTTGAGCAGTGACTGCTCTCCATTTCTACTTTACGTTATTGCACCTGTCTTGCTGTTTACCCTGTCTTTCTTTATTTCTTAAGTTTGACAACCAATTCACAGGTCCTACTACATATGCAAAATATAAATTTTCGTAGGCTTTCTGTTAAGTTTGATGCTTGTATGTGTTATAGGAAATAGCAAACAAATCAAGATTATTGCTTTGGGCAACTTTATATTGTAGTTTACTGATTTAAACTAGTGAACCCAACGCAGAGAATTGAAGCACAAGATTTCCAAGCGGCTTACTTTTAGTTTTTGCATTACTTGCATAGTCTCATATTAACCTAAACATGGCAGTTAAAGTAATAAATATTTGTTAGCACATAGGTTTTGAAAAATAAAACCCAAAATTATGTAGCAAGGCATTCAATACTTGTAGCCTTGTCTCCATTTTGTGTTTGTAATAATATTTTCCCCTCTGGTCTTTTCCAGTCCCTTTGCACTTAGACTTGCTTAGTCCACACTGTGTTTTCTACATGCTCAAGTTCAGTCTTTATACTAGTTGCTTCTTCCATGAGTATTGGGTCTCATTCATCTTTCAGGTCTTTAAATAATTGACATTTCCACCCCCTCAAATATTTTATTACTTGTACTAAAAGCTTTGTGTGCTATCTTAGTTATTTTGAAACGTTTCCCAAATTAAGATCATAGGTCTCCAAATCTTCAATAGATCCCCAGTCGAATTTTTGAATCTAATTTTGTGAGGTTCTCATTCTCTAGCTTCTCCCCGTGTATTAGTTTTCTCTCCCTCTACTTTCTCTTTTGCCCAGGCCTCCCATTTCTACCAGGTTTACCCTTCCTACTCCATTGTTCTCCCTGCCCCTTCTTTCATTACACTGTATCTTCCCTCCCAGAAAGCAGACATCCCATGGCTACTACCTACTTCCTGACCTTTCTGCATTTTCCAATTGAAACACACATTGCTAAAGATTCAAAGTTAACATTCACAAATGAGAGCAAACAGGGGACATTTGTATTTCTGGGTATGGGTTACCTCATTCATTACCTGCAAATTTCATAATTTTTTTTTCTTAGCAGCTGGATAGTGTAAATGTACCCCGTTTTCATTAACCGTAACCGTTTGTCAACTGCTTCTACTTTCTGGTATGGTGTACGAAGCAGCAACGCCGATGGGTAGGCAGGCACCTCTGTAGTAGATATAGATTCCTTCCCTTTCCTCCCTGCTTCCCTTTGCGTCTTTTCTCTCTCTCCCTTCCCGCCCTCTTTATGTTTCATATCTGTGACTTTGGCCTTGGAAAATAACTTTCTCTAAGATCTGTCCTGCCGAGTTGTTGGAGTGGTGTGAGAAGACTGGTGTTATCCTTTGGATAATTTTTGAAAACCAGTTATGACATCACCACATCTTGAAATTTTTTTTGAGGAGAAAATTTCCCAGTTTAATTTCATTGAATGTCATCCATCTTTTCATGTTTCTCTTTTATGGTGTATGTGTGTGAAATTTATTCTATACAAATGATTCTTTTCAGGTTCAGTATAACCTTGATACAGGGGGGAAAAACATCCCCTGGAAGATTCTCAGGCTCATTCATGAAATAATTTAAACATAGACTCAAACAAAAGATTTAGAACAATTGTATTAGAAAAATCCTCAAAGCAGGCAAGATGGAAATCTTGGCAGCTGCCTTAAGGAGGAGAATGGAGGGGAGAAGGAAAAAAGGCAAGCAGCCATGCTGTTTAGAGCCTGCATGGAGGTCAGACATGTTGCTCCTAGGGCTGGGAGAAGGAAGCATTAGAGAAAACGTAAAGAAAATGCCAAAGCAGCCCAAGCTAGGGAAAGCGTGCTTAAAAAGAGGATATGAAGAAGAAAAGGAGAGAGAGTGTGTGTGTTTCTGAAGAATTCAGAGAAGTGGGCAGACTCACAGAGAGCCAGTAGGTCTGTGGCCAGGTCCAGAAGCACTGCACTAGGAGGCGGGGTTCCAGACAGGAAAAGTTCACTATATTATTATTATACTAGTTATTCTGTCCATCTGCTAGCATCAGTTACGTTGGCTTAAGGTGAACCTGCCTTCCTAGGGGTTGTCCCTTGACTAGGTGATTGACTAGTGAAACTGTAAAGGCAATTCTTTATCCAGCCCAGAGATTTTATATTCTTGACTCTTATGGGGCTTTTTGATACACAAAGGTCTTACATTTGTCACAGATTCCTCTCTCCTCATATCACTCTTCTCTGTGAGGCCAATCATCCAAGCGACTGATTTTAAAGTGTTAGTGAAATGGAACAAATCTTCAGGCAGTAACATCTGCAGTGATTAAAACAAGTGAATACACATGCATACACACACAGTGGTGGCAGCAAGCATAAACACATGCATACAGGTCAGTTCCAGACATTTCACACTTTTGCACACACATGGTATTATCTGTAGTTATCATTTACCCTTTGTAGTTGCTGTGTGCTAGTATAATTTTTGTTTTATTGAATGAATATGTGTGGACATGAATGTAAATGTGCATGTGCATTTGTTGAGGAAAGAATCTATAAATAGCTATAACATTTTACATGACAAATTGCAAATCTGTGAATAAAAATGTGGTTTTATTGAATATTCCATGGCATTTAGGGATTTCTTTGCATTGAAAATGTTTTTAAAATTGAACTTATGGGGACAGAATAAAAACTACTACAATAAGATGTGGCATAAGTTAAATTATAATAAGAAATAAAATAATTTAAATACAAATTATTGTTTTTAAAAATTCTGAATGGTGTGAAGGGCAAAAATTTATAAAAGTTAGCCTAAGACCCCACCAACTGTGCTTTGACTCCCCAAACATGATTCCATCTCCCAGTTCCCACATCCCTTTCTCCTTCTAGCTCTGGGCACAGGCCCACTTCTTCTCTTGGCACCCCAGACGTCTGTACTACCGCCTTGGCCCAGATCCCCCCACTGCTTCCTGATCCTTTGTACCCATACCAATCCAGTTCTCAATCTACTTCCCTAGAGAACTCACAGCCTACCCCCACCCCCAACCTGCCTTTGCACACCTGAGATCAGCTTTGTTCCCTGGCTGTCCCCACCTCAACCTGCCTGGGATTCCTGAGGCCAGCCTCCTTCCCTGGTAAGTTTGACCCTGCCCACTGTGCCTTGACTCCAACAACCTGATTCAATCTTTCCCCTCCCACATCCTGTTCTCCTTCTAGACCTGGGTACAGTTCCTCTTCTTCCTTTGGTATCCCAGACCTCTGGACTACCCTCTTAGCCCAGAAGCCCCCACTGCTTCCTGATCCTTTGCACACAGACAAACCCAATTTTTCAGTCTACCTCCCTAGAGACCTCATATTCTCCCACCTTTTCTTTCCACACCTGAGACCAGTCTTTTTCCCTGACTGTCCCCCCAGGTGGTCCCCTCACCACCACTTCCCAGCTTCCCGATCAGGCAGACAGACCTACGCAGTCAGGACTCTGACCAGGCTACTACTCAGCAAGAACTTGAAATACCTGCCAATTTGTCTTCCTTACCTAAACAAAAAGTAACTAAGCTACATAAACAATATTAACAAAACAAAATTAACTTAAACAAAACAGAGTAGAAGATCCTGCTGAACACATAACCAACAAAGAACATCCATATGGCCAAATGGCAACACAAAACACATAACATGAAAACCAGGAAAATATGTCCCCATCAAAACCCACAAGTCCTGCAGAAGTGCACAGCATTGAGAACCACCATATAGAACACCAGGGTGCAGAATTTTAAAGAACAGTCATAAACATGATCAAAGAACGTCAAGAAAACACAGATGAACAACTCAAAGAATTCAAAGAAGAAAGGCATAAACTTTTGATGGAGCCCAAGAACATAAAAACATTGAGGCTTTGTGAAATATCAAAAAGAATACATAACTTGAAAATCAAATTCCCTAAAGACATAGAAATAGTGATGAAAACTCAAATGGAAATGAACACAGGACTGAAAAACTCAATAAACCAATCAGAAAAAATAGGAGAAAGTCTCACAAGCAGAATCAATGAAATGGAAAATAGAATACCAAGACTGGAGGATAAAGCTGAAGATCTGGACAAACTACACAAAATTAAAAAACACACACACACACAGAAGAATGGAATACTCAGGAAATGTGGGACAACATGAAACAACTACATCTACATATTATAGGTGCCTATAATTCCAATGCCATCAAACAGATCTTTGATAGAATTATAGGTGAAAACTTCCCTAAATTAAGGAAAGCTATACCTATAGAGATCCAAGAAGCACAGAGAACACCATTAAGACATGATCAAAACAGAAAGTCCACATGATATATTATATTGAAAACATTAAATATACAGAAAATAGAGAGGGTACTGAAAGCTGCTAGAGAAAAACAAGTTACATATCAAGGAAAACCCTTCAGAATTACATCTGAGTTTTCAACGTGAACTATGAAAGCCAAAAGAACATGGAACAAAGTATTCCCAGTTCTAAACAACCAAGGATGCCAACCCCAAATACTTTATCCAGGAAAACTATCTATCAAGGTCGAAGGGGAAAAAAAAAATTCCCATAACACAAATAGGCTGAAAGAATTCATGTCTTCCAAATCAGCACTATAGAGAATACTTGAAGTAACACAAAGGACCAAAGAAAGGAATGAGCATGGCCATGAGGCTACAGAAAGAAAATATAGGTCTAACAATGGAAACACAAAATAGGGCCACAAACACAAAGAAATTAAAATGACAGTACACAATACACACCTTTCAAAAATAACACTAAATATTAGGGGTCTTGACTTCCCTGTCAAAAGACACAGGCTGGTGCAATGGATCAAGAAAGAAAACCCATCTTTTTGTTATCTTCAAGAAACTCATCTCACCTTCAAAGATAGACAGTATCTTAAGGTGAAAGGATGGAAAAAAATATTCCAAGCAAATGGCCAAAAGAAGCAAGCAGGTATTGCAGTTTTAATATCGGACAAAATAGACTTAAAATTAAAACTCATCAGAAGAGATAAGGAGGGTTACTTCATTCTAATCAAAGGAGCAATTGACCAAGAAGATTTTACAGCCATGAATATTTATGCACCAAACTCTAGGTACCCAGTTTAATAAAATCAATAAGCCAGGACTATAAAACAGAGCTTGACACTAACTCAGTGATAGTGGGTGACTTTAATACCCCACTTTCTTCAATATACAGGTAAACTGGACAAAGAATAAACAGAGAGATATCTGAATTAAATGAAATTGACCTAGCAGATATATACAGAATATTACACCCAACCCTCAAAGAATATACTTTATACACAGAAGCTCATGCAAGTTATTCTAAAATTGATTACATCTAGGACACAAAACAAATCTTAACAAATACAAAAAACTGAAGTAATTCCATGACTTCTATCAGACCACATTTCAATAAAGCTTATTATCAACAGCAAATATATATATATATATATATATTCTACTAAATACATGAAATCATGGAGCTTATACAATACAGTCCTGAATTACAAATGGGTCAACCAAGACATTAATAAAAGTGCTCTTAGAACATAATTGAAATTAGAACACAACACAACAAAACCTCTGGGACACCCTAAAAGCCGTCCTAAGAGGAAAGTTTATAGCTCTTAGTGCCTACAATACAAAATCAGGAAGTGCACATACAAACAACTTGACCATAAAACTCGAGACTCTGGAAAGGCAAGAACAAACCAACCCCAAACCTAGTAGATGAGAAGAAATAACAAAACTCAGAGCAGAAATTAATGAAATAGAAACAAAGAAAATGACACAAAAAATCAATGAATCTAAGAATGGTTCTTCAAAAGGTTAAAAAAGAAGGACCGACCCTTAGCTCAGTTAACCAAAAGAAAGAAAGCAAACCCACAACAACAAAATCAGAGATGAAAGACAATAGACAACAAAAAATCAAAAGCATTTTAAGGGAATACTTTAAAAATCTGTACTCCATTAAATTTGGAAACTTAAAAGAAATGGATACATTTCTAAAATCATGGCTACCACCCAAGTTAAACCAAGAGGACATCAACAGCCTAAACAGACCCATAGCACATAAGGAAATTGAAACAATAATACAAAACCGGGTGAAAAAAAAAAAAAAAAAAAAAAAAAGCCTAGTCCCAGATGGATTCACAGCAGAATTCTAGCAGACATTTAAGGAAAATCTACAACCAATACTGCTTAAATTATTTAAAAAATAGAAACAGAAGAACTACCAAACTGCTTCTATGAAGCCAATATCACTCTAATACCAAAACTAGGTAAAGATACAAAAAAAAAAAAAAAAATAAGGTATAGCCCCATATCCTCAATTAACATAGATACAAAGATACTCAATAAAATACACATACGGACACATATCAAAATGATCATCCACCATGATCAAGTCGGCTTTATTCCAGAATTGCAGGGATGGTTCAACATATGTAAGTCAATAAATGTATTAAAACTTATAAATGGATTTAAATACAAAAGCCACATGGTCATTTCAATAGATGCAGAAAAGGCATTCAACAAAATCCAACACTCATTCATGTTAAAGGTCCTATAAGGAATTGGTCTGGAGGGAACATACCACAAAGTAATTAAAACTACATTCAACAAACCCATAGCCAAAAACATCTTCATTGAAGAATTCCTATTAAAATCAGGAACCAGACAAGGATGTCCAGGATCTCCACTTTTTTTTTCCAAAATAGTGCATGAAACTCTTGCAAGTGCAGTAAGACAAGAGAAGGAAACTAAAGGAGAGCTAATTGAAAAAGAAGAGGTCAAATTACTACTATTTGCAGATGATATGATACTATACATAAGAGATCCCAAAAATTCCACTAAAAGACTTTTAGAATTGATTAATAGTTTAAGTGGAAGGATACAAAACTTACAAAAATCAGTAGCTTTTCTATATACCAATAATGAGAAATCATCCTCAGTAACCTTAAGAAAATGTATAATGCTTAGGAATAAACCTAACCAAAGACAGCAAAGATCTCTACAATGAAAATTTGAAAAATCTAAAAAACGAGACACTAGGAGATGGAAAGACCTCCCATGCTCATGGATTAGTAGGATCAATATTGTGAAAATGACCATCTTACTAAAAGCAATTTATAGGTTCAATGCAATCCCAATCAAAATACCCATGACATTCTTCACAGAGCTTGACAAATTAATTGTAAAATTCATATGGAATCACAAAAGACCCTGAATAGCCAAAACAATTATGGCAAAATGAACAATGCTGAGGGGATCACCATACCATATTACAGAGCTATAATCATCAAAACAGGATGGCACTGGGTCAAAAATAGACATGTAGATAAAAGGAACACAATAGAGGACCCAAACATGAGTTCATATAATTTCAGCCACCTGTTATTGGACAAAGGTGCTAAGAACACACAACAGAGGAAAGTCAGCTTCTTCAACAAATGGTGCTGGAAAAACTGGATCTCCACGTGCTGAAAAATGAAACTTGACCCTTATCTTCCACCCTGCACAAATGTCAACTCCAAAGGGATCAAAGACCTCAATATAAAATCTGAAATTCAGAAACTGCTAGAAGAAAATATAGGTAGCACCCTCCAAGATATAGGCATAGGAAAGGACTGTCTAAATCAGACACCAGCTGCTAGTGGCATCTTACCCCAGTCAGATTGGCAAAGATCAAGAGAACAGAAGACCCCAAATGCTGGAGAGGATGTACTAAAAGAGGAATGCTCATTCACTGCTGGTAGTATTACAAACTCATGCAAGCACTGCGGAAAGCAGTGTGGAGAACACTCAAAAAACTAAAACTGAATCTACCATGCAATCCAGTGATACCACTCCTTGACATAAACACGAAGGACTCATCATACTATAGAGATATGTGTACATCCATGTTTGTTGCTGCTCTCTTCATAATAGCTAAGAAATGGAAACACCCTAAATGTTCTTCAACTGATGCATAGTAATGAAAATGTGGTACATCAATTCAAGTAACACAAACGCAGACAAGCAGGTAATATGTGTTTCCCTCTTTTGTGGATTGTAGTACCAATCCCTTATATGTGACTACATAAATTCTGATATAACACCAGGACCCAGGTAAAGGGAAAGGATACGTGGGGTAAAGGATAAGAAATAACATGTAAGGGGGATAGTAGTTAACATATGTTACCTGAGGGAGGTGGAAAAAGTGGGAGTAATCTGCAGGGAGGAAAGGAGGGCGAGACATGCAGGCAACCATGGTGTGGGGGAGGGAAGGAAGTCAGGAGAGGGGCGAGAAGCCAGGTGGACGAAGAAAGAATGGAGATGAGTAAATCTTGGGGGACTGGGAAACCTAGAGGAAAAAGTCATGCCCTAGACACCCTATGAGAAATGCACATAGAGTGCCTGAACGTTAATGCATATGTAAACCTGGGAGCTCCTTGGCAGGGAATGCAGTGCCAGACAGAAGAGACCTCCTTTAGAGTGACAAGTGTACCATACAGCACACATCGAAGAAGCTTCTTTTTGCAACCGATGGAGGCTACTGCAGAGTTGACATCTGGTCAAGCACATGGAACCTCACCCATCCATGGCTCAGGGATCATTGTGGAAGAGGATGCAGAAAGACTGTAAGAGCCAGGATGGGTTCATGAAAACAGGGAGTTGGAGGCCCCCAGGCCACTGGAGGCTTGCTCATGTGAGCCTGTGGCAATGGTGGAATTGAGCATAGGACTCATGTCAGCTCATTAAACAAGGGACCATAGGGAAATGAGAAATCGGTGGTGGGCCAGCACTTGATTGAGAACTATTGAGACTGATTGCTGCTGGGTGAGGGAGAATATGACTTACATACAACCACTGGATGGACTGACCAGATTCCAATGTATGCATTTACACTGATGGACATTTGTGTACAAACACCTGAATGAATAAGAATCAGCACATATGGCATAGTGCATTCAGTTTAGTGGGGGTAGAGGGAGGCATGGATTGAGGGGTGGGTCTGGATTTGAATGGGAAATGTATGAAATTTAAAAAGCTCAATAAAAAGGTGAAAAAAATTAACCTAGAGAAGAGTCATCAAAACAGTACTTTAATAGCTAGGCATGGTGTTGTACACCTTTAATTGCAGGACTTGGGAAGCAGAGGCAGATCTCTGTGAGACTGAGTTCAGTCTGGTCTGCATAGCAAGCTCTTGGCAAGCAGGGGTTACAAAACAAAATCAAAGAAAACAAAACACACAATATTATATTCTGATATAGTCAATATTACTTAATAGTTAAACAAATAATGCTAAAACCACCCACAAACCTCCTAAATAAATACATTAAAGAACTGTATCAGATTTGTTTTCCCCATACTTTGTGTTTCTGTTTACTGAAACATTCAGGATCTATTATATGTATATGCTTATATCACATTAATTACACATAATGACTGACTTTTATGTTATTTTTATGAATATGTGTATATTGAGCCAACCATTTGAATCAGGAGTTGTTCTAAGTTTGAAGGATACATTTGATCTTATAGAATTCCTTTTTTTTTTTTAATTAAAAGAAGCATTTCATTGCAACAGCATTAACCTATTCAATAACATTTTTCTGAGCTAGGGTACATCTCTTTCAAAATTAGCTGTACATTTCTAGGTTTACAGATAAATTATTACGCTTAGATAATCTTTTACTCATTATAAACTCTATAAGACATAAAATTAAATGAGGTTCCAACATTTAAAAAAGATCTCCACTTCGTTGTCAAAACACACAGTTTCATACAGAAAAATTCATTCCTGGGCTCTTGACATTGAGACGTTTTCACATGCATTTCTAATTTCTATATACAT
>NW_008344488.1:4676391-4677207 GCF_000622305.1 Nannospalax galili | reverse complement strand
GATAGAATTGGGGTCTGCTGTTCATTTTTCCAGTAGTATGTTGGGTTACTATCTGGAAGAGACTTCATCCTGGCCAACAACTCGACTGAAGGTATTGCCTGTCTGGCTTTGCTGTTTGTCAAGTAACTTTTAGTTATATATATGTATGCTCTTATGAAATTATATTGGCCCCTTTAATCTTTGGTTATACTGCCCTTTTGGGTGTTTAAGGACATACCATTGGACCAGATAAACTGACTGGTTTTCACTCTTGAGGTCTTTTGAGGATCTGTTCCTCAGGGATCCCATGGGTTTGGGAGGAGCCCCTGGCTCCTTTCTTTTACCAGTTCCATCTACGTGAAGACAAGTCAAAGGTCCTGCTAGACCATTGTTGGCTTCTCCTGGAAGCATGGAGGAAATGATTCCTCTGTGTTGACCCTCCTCTTTATAGACTGGACACTGGTTCAAGTAGGTCTGGTGGGGTCTCCTTGGCCTCCTTGACAAAGAGGTCAGGTGACGCACCACCATTACAGGACATTTTGCGAGATGCTCATGATCCCTGGGAACTAATCGACCTAGGAGGGCAAGGAGCAAAAAGTGTCCTTTGTGTCCCTCTGACCCAATTAGTATAGATCTCAAGGTATGTCTGTTAAACATCCAAGAAGGTTAGTTCCACCATTCTGGCATTTTTAATTACTGTGTGTCTTGCAGATAAATCTTGGGTAATGACCAGTTGGTCTCAAATAAACCTTATCTAGAGATATTTTTCTTGATCTGTTATGTATAATTTGTCAGTAGATTGTAGGAATAATATGGTTCCCTCTGGGTTTTCATGAC
>NW_008344488.1:4675367-4675535 GCF_000622305.1 Nannospalax galili | reverse complement strand
TTGTCTTGGTTCTCTGTTTTTTTAAGTTCGTTATATATTCTGGTAATTAAATCTCTATCAGATGTGCGGCTGGTGAAGATTTTCTCCCATTCTGTAGTTTTATCTTCACTTCCCTGGTTGCCTCCTTTGATGTACAGAAGCTTTTTAGTTGAATGAAGTCCCATTTGT
>NW_008344488.1:4571702-4672253 GCF_000622305.1 Nannospalax galili | reverse complement strand
CTAAGAATGATTTTGGCCTCAGGAACTTGGGTGTTGGACTGACCTGAGACCCTGGCTGTGGCCGTGCCACGCAGGGATGCAAAGGCTGATGGGGTGGGAATAAGCCCCAAGATTTCCCAGGGAGTGGATTGAGTAGCTGGGTTGTACTGGATGCACAGGATCAGGGAGAGAGGCAAGGTAAGCCTCGGAGCCCCAGAAAGAGGCTGTCAGCCCCAAAAGAGGCTTGCGGGTGTTGCAGGATCAGGAAGCAGAGAGAGGTGGGGGTGGGGCCGGGTCTAGAGGTAGTGCTCCTGGGGCCCGAGGAAGGCACCAAGCTGGCCTGGTCAAAAACGATCAGGAAGCAGCACCATTTCCCCAGGTGTCTGGGGACCCAAGACCAGTAATGGCGCAGGGCCCAAACCAGGAGCAGAGAACAGCGGCAGAGATGGAAGGGCTTATGAGGCCGGGGGAGTCAATGTGCCAAGGGCTCCGCGATGGACCCACCCCGAGAGGCCTGAGGATAGGGTAGAAGGCTAGGAGAGTTAGCCGATCTTATGGAATTCTTAATAAAAAATTAAAAATTCGTATAAACATGGTAAAATCAAAATTTTATTTAAAATGTGAAAATAAGGCTTTTTGTGACAGCTAGGCACAGAAAAACCATTTGCTACACAAGCCTGAGACCTCTGTTCCATCTCTGTAAAGATAAAATAGAGAACTGACATTTCAAAGTTGTCATCTTAACTCTAAAGTTGCACAATTCTTAATAAAAAATTAAAAATTCGTATAAACATGGTAAAATCAAAATTTTATTTAAAATGTGAAAATAAGGCTTTTTGTGACAGCTAGGCACAGAAAAACCATTTGCTACACAAGCCTGAGACCTCTGTTCCATCTCTGTAAAGATAAAATAGAGAACTGACATTTCAAAGTTGTCATCTTAACTCTAAAGTTGCACACCGTGAACATCAGACACAGACACAGACACAAATAATAATAATAATAATATAAAAAAAACAAGATACTGTAGGATACATGAATGGGTAACAATATTACGTTTGGTAGTCTTGGAAGTCTTTTCTGAAGGGTAAAGTTCAGTCCAGTTTTTGACTTAAAGAACTAAGTGTACATAGAACTGAATGATAATTAATGTAGTGGATGGAAAAGTCCTATTGATTTGTACACAAACTGATGTATGTATGTACATAAATCTATGTCACATATGTTACTCTCTTCGCATTTTTAAAAGTTTAAATGTCTTAGCTCTAGGGAGATGGCTCATTTACTGCACAAGCACTAAGACTTGAGTTTGGGTTCCCAGCACCCATAGAAAAAGCTACCTGTGTCGGTATTCATCTTTAATCCTAGTGCTGTAAGAGGATGTGGGGCAGACACAGGAGGATCCTGAAGTCTTGTCCAGCCAGCAATCTTGCTGAATAGGACAGCTTCAGGCTCAGTGAGAGACCCTGCCTCAAAAGGAATAGAGAACTAGAGGAGTCACTTGATATCAAAGTTTGGCTTCCATAACTGAGGTGCATGTACACACAGACACACAGACAGCCAGGCACACACACACACGCACACACACACACACACACACACACACACACACAGATGTCTTTTCAATCCTCTTGTGTCAGTATGCATATAATTATGGAGTGTTTGAGGTTGACGCTAGGTATATAACTGTGGAAGTCATTAGTATGCACACAAAATGCGAAACAATAGAACATTTCATCCAGCATGGAAAAACATGAAGAACATAGTGGAGTTCCTGCTGTGTCACAGAGCACTGTTACTTCCGGTTCTGACAGAAAAAAAAAAAAATCAGTCAGCTAAGGATGCCAGAAGTAGGTCTAGGTGAATAAATATGAAACTGTGCCTACAGGAAACGAGAGTGACTTCTACTTAAAAATTGTTCAATCTGTGAACATTGAGAAGAACAGATGTAGATCAACTGGGTAGTGTGGGAAGAAGATCCTTAGTGATATTATGAAGTTAGATATCGTTCATATTTCTTCCAGTATCAGAAAAAAATACAACTAATGTCGTGAACTCTGGAAGTAAAGCATCTGTGCTCTTCTTTAGTGGACATGACATTCACTTTCTTTTTCCCATTCTTATTTTAGTAATGAGAAGAAGAATAGTCCTGTTGCCTCTAACTTACAGGTATATTTCTATTTTTAAAGATTTTAGAATACTGACAGGTGAATTTAAAGTGTTATGTATTTTTATTATTGCTGAAATTTTCCCTACAATTATATTATGGTTCATATTGTCATCATGATTATATTCATGTTGTTATCAAATATGATGTTTTGCCAATAATGCTATGAAATACCTGGTTATATGTTTGTTAGTGTGTCTATTCCCTTATATCTGAGAGTCTTACCCTAATATTAAAATCTTATATTATTATAGTTTGTTTCTACTTATGTCACTCAACCATTTGCCATTGTATATAGTAGGGAACTTTTAAAGTACTAAAAACTTAGCCAGAGGTATTGTTGCCACTTATTTCACAAACTGATGGAGATGCTCAACTCTGAAGCTATGATTTCTCCCACTACATCACAATTATACCCCTTTATTTAATCCCTGACTATCATCGATAGGCTTTTTGCTGCATTCATCTTTCCATAATTTTAAATAAAATCTACAAATTTATCATTCTCTTAGGATGCTCTGTGAACAGTCTGACAGGCTATTTTCTGTCTTTATTTCTTCTAGTCATTCATGTTTTCTATCCACACAAACATCCTTTTTTAAATGCCTAAATTGTCTGTCAAAATCACTCCATGCCTGCCCTTGTTTCCTTTCATTCTGAGTTCTATGTATCTGGACAATATTCTTGCTTATGCTAAAATTTCACTACTTCTGTTTTGATTTCTCCTTTTTCACCTGCATATATATTATCCTTATTGGATTCTGTAAAACATATAATAAAATGTGTTTAAGTCTTTTACTTAAAATATTTTCACATAATTTTAAACTCTTGGGAACCTAGAAAGGAAAGATTTCTTCTGAAATATTTCTGCTGCTAGAACAAAATTTCTTTTCATTCTAAGCTGTGTGTGATCACACTTCTGCAGTCCAATTACATAAGCCCGGTTTACTAGATCTATATTCCAAGAATTCTGAAATATATATTGCATAATATTGTTGCTGCACATTACATTTAGAAATGTATTTTTTTTATGAAAGTGCTGACAATTTTTGAAACACATCACTTATTGTGAGAATATTTAAAGTACATATGTCTATACCCAATTATTTTAATCTTATCACCAGACATGGTGTATTAAAACAATTGTTTCTTCTGTCATTGTTATTTTTGGATTTTAACTATAAGATACAAGAAAAAAAAAAAACCAAAAATGCCAGATAAGATGGGTGGAAAATCTAATGTAATCTATGGAACAAAATTCATTTTATAAAGTTAAAACATAGAGAAAGCTGCACATAACACTTGGTCTTATTTTTCCAAGTTTGCATACAATCCTCTTTATCTGTTTCCACTTATGAAACACTTAAGACGATTTGGATATATAGTATGTGACCCAAACATATAATTTGTGCAATGTTTCCTTAGTAAAAATGTTCTCTTTTTAAAACAATGATCAAAGTTCAGAAATATTGCATTAATACTAAAAGTCATTCTGTCATATTAACATGATATATGTTCAAGTACATAAAGATAGCCTAAAAACATTCTTTTTTTTAGGTTCTAAATCCATGGATCAGAAAACAAGTATATTTCCTTTTATTGGTTTGTCTAGACTTTGTGCACCCATTTCCCCCTTGTGGAGAGGGTATTCCACCATTCTCCACGCCTGTCTTCTGACCTGCTTTTTAGCGATTAAAATTTATAATTCACCCAAACCATATATTTTACAAAACCCTCAATTCAAAATGTTAACAAAATACAAAATATTTCTTTCGCATACAATAATCATAAAATTTTTCATTTATTTTAGTAGCCTTTTAGAAATTGAATTTTAGTGAATTTCACACAATATATTTTGATCATATTTAATTCCTCCCATCTGAACCCCTCTTCATATCCCCATCCAATTTTATGTAATGGACAGATTAATAGGGGTAGATTTGTTACCTAGGGAATGGCCATTTCTCAAACATATATTCTCTGTGTATGACCAGGTGTGGAACTCTGTAATAGCCTACATCTGTTGAAACAAACAAACCAGTTCTTTGATGAGTGGTGTACAGTATTCTTGTCTGTAAATATTAGAATTAGCATACAATATTCTTTCTCATATTGGCTGTTATTGGTATATAGAAATTCTACTGATTTTTGTAAATTGATGCTGTAACCTGTCACTTTGCTGAAAATTACTGATAATTTCTAGCAGTTTTCTTGTGGATTTCGGGGATCTCATGTATAATGCCATGCCATCAGCAAATAGTGATAGTTTGACCTCTCAGTTCCAATTAGTAGTCCACAACTCCCTTCTCTTCTCTTAATGCTCTACCAAGAGTTTCAAGCACTATATTGAAAAGGAGTGGAGATAGTGGAAAGGTTTGTCTGGTTCCTGATTATCATGGAAATTTTATAGTTTTTCTCTATTTAGAAATGATGCTGGCTGTGGGTTTGTAATATATAGCTTTAATTATGTTGAGGTATGTTCCCTCCAGTCCAATTTTCTCTAATGCAATATTGAATTTTATCAAAGGCTTTTTCTGCATCTATTGAGACACCCATGTGATTTTTGTGTCTATGTCCATTTATATGATTTTTTACATTTATTGACATGTATACTGAATCATCACTGCTTCTCTGGAATAAAACCATCTTGATCATGGTGGATGATATTTTAGCTGTGTGTCTATACATAGTTTGTATTTCCTTGAGAACCTTTGCATTTATGTTCATTAAGGATCTGGGTTTATATTTTTCTTGTTTTCTTGTGTCTTGCCTGGTTTTGGTATCAGCGTGTTATTGACCTGGTTGAAGGAGTGTGGGAATTCTCTCTCTACCTTTTCTGAATAATTTAAGAAGTATTGGTGGTAAATTTTCATTGAATGTATGGTAGAATCCTTCTGTGAATGCATGTGGCTTGGACTTCTTTTAGTTGGGAGTTTGAGTATTTCTGTTTCGAATTCTTTATATGTTATGGGTTTCTTAAACTGTTAATCTCTTCTTGGTTTAACTTTGGTGGTTACTTTCAATTTAGAAATTCATCTGTTTCTTTTAGATTTTCAAATTTATTATAGCTTTTTCAATTAAATTTTTGATTTTATGCATACGAGTGTATTGCCTGCATGTAGGTAGGTACACCCATGTCCTACAATGCTTGAGGGGGTCCGAAAGGGTATTGGATCCCCTGGAACTGGAGTTATAGATGTTTGTTAGCTGCCATGTGGACACTGGTAATCAAACCCAGGTCCTCTGCAAGAGCAAACAGTGCTCTTAACCACTAAACTATCTCTCCAGTGCCTAGAATATAGGTTTTTAAATTATTCCCTTATAATGATCTGATTTTTTTTTGTATGTGTGTGTGTCTGTTCTGACGTTTCTCCATTCATCTCTGATTTTGCTAATTTGGATTTGGTCTTTCATTCTTCTTGTTAATTGGGCTAAGGGTCTTTCTATCTCTTTTTAACTTTTCAAAGAACCAGCTTTTAGATTCATTGATTCATTGTATTTTTTCTTTGTTTCTATTTCATTAATTTCTGCTCTAATTTTTGTTATTTCGTCTCATCTACTAGGTTTGGATTTGGTTAGTTCTTGCCTTTCCAGAGTTTGATTTGCATGGTTAAGTCATTTTAATGTGCTCTTTCTGATTTTTAATGTAGGCACTTAGAGCTATGAGCTTCGGTCTTAGGAATTTTTTTTTAATATTTTATTTATTATTTTTATTTTATATATATGAGGGTATTGCCTGCATGTATGTGAGTGCACCCGTGTCGTGTAATGCTGTGGAGGTCAGAAGAGGGCTTTGGATTCCCCTGGAACTGGAGTTAACGGTTCATAGCCGCCAGATGGTTGCTGGGAATGGAAACCTGGTCCTCTGCCAGAGCAATCAGTGCTCTTAATCGCTGAACCATCTTTCCAGCCCCCTTAGGAGTGTTTTTTAAAGAGTCTTAGAGGTTTTATTTTGATTTCTGTTTTCATTTAGTTCCAGGAAAACTTTCATTTCTTTCTTAATTTTTTTCCTTTACTCGGTCACCATTCAGGAGTAGGTTCTTTAACCTCCAAGAGTTCGTGCAGTTACTAGATCTTCTTTGCTGTTTCCTCTAAGCTTTTCTGCATTGTGTTGTGATAGAATGTATGGGATTGTTTCAATTTCTTTGTATTTGCTCAGGTTTGTTTTGTGCCACATTATGTGGTTAATTTTAGAGAAACTTGATTGGGCTGCTGAGTATAAAATGCATTCTTTGGTGCTTGGGTGGAATATTCTGTAGATGTGTGATAGGTCCATTTGATAAAAGATGTCAATTAATTTAGATGACTTTCTGATGATTTTTTTTGTACAGTTGACTTGTCTATTGGAAACAGCAAGATATTGAAGTCACCTACTATTATTGAGTTGGGGTTAATCTGTCTATTATAGTCCTGTATAGTATGGGCTTTATGAAATTGGGTACCATGAAAAGTAAGCTGCAATTCTAATGGATTTTCCTTTTTAAATACCTTGTTTTTCTCTAGCAGCTTCCAGTAACCTCTCTTTATTCTGTACATTTATTGTTTTTGATTGACATGCTGTGGGGGTGTTTCTGCTCTATTCCTGTGTAACTGGTGTTCTATGTGCTTCTTGTATCTGTGTAGGTATATCTTTCTGTAATTTAAGGAAGTTTTCTCCTATAATCTTGTTAAAGATCTGCTCAATGCTATTGGCCCAATGTTCTTCTTCCTTTATGCCTATGATGAGTAGATTTGTTCTTTTCATGGCACTTCACATTTCCTGCCTGTTCCGTTCCTATGTGTTTTTAATTTTTTTTTTTAATCTTTGCTTGAGGAATCCAGGTTTCAGCTTTATCATCCAGTCTTGATATTCCATTTTCCATTTCATTCATTCTGCTTTTGAGATTTTCTCCTGTCTTTTCAAATGGGCTTAACTGACTTTTGTCTTCATTTCAACTTGGATTTTCTTTAATATTTCTCTGTTGTGAATTCACTTTTCAAGACTTGAGTTGCTTTTATTTTTTTATTTTTTTGAGCTCCTTCACAAATTTATGCCAGTCCTCTGAATTTTGAGTTGGTTGTCTCTGTGTTCTTTAAGTTCTTTGATCATGTTTATGATTCTTCTTTTAAATTTTGTGTCATGTGGTTCCTCAAGGTGATTCTCATTGCAGCACATGTCTGTAGGACTGGTGGGTTTTTGGGTAGACATACTCTCTTGGTTTTGCATATCATTTATGTCTTTGCCTTGCCGTTTGGGCATATGGATGTTGGTTGTTTAAAGTTTGGTTATGTTTATATTGTGGATATAGCTTTGTTGATTTATGTTCAGGTATGAAAAGTTAGTTGGTATGTGATCCATGTACTAACAGGGTAGTAGCCTGGTCTGGGTAGTAGGAAGGTCTGTGATAGGCAATCAGGATGGGGGCTGGGCATGGCCAGGATGGAGGTGTGTACAGCCTGTGAAGGGTCTAACAAACAAAGCTGTAGAGTTGACCTAATCAGAGTGTAAGGGATAAAGATGCAATGCACTGGTCTGGACTAAGAAAATATTTCCTTCTCTTTTCTCCTCCAATAGAAATAAAATATCAGTGTATATCCATGCATTTATTTTATTCAGTGAGTTACAATTCAGAACTGTCATTCATGATTTGATGCATACTTTCTTAAATGGATATATATTCAGATTGATTATGGAGTCTTTTAAAATTCCTATAAATTATTTGAGTGTGTGAGTAATTTGAGCATGAGAAGTTTTAGGCTAAATTGGTATTTAATTTTTTTAAATTCTTTTTAAAATTTATTATTTCTATTTTATGTGTATGCCTACATGTGTAAGTGCACCCATGTTGTGCAGTATCCATGGAGGACAGGAGTGTCAAATCTCCTGGAACTGGAGTTACAGTTGTTAGCTGTCATGAGGGTGCTGGGATCAAACCCAGGTCTTCTGTAAGATCAGTTAGTGCTCTAACTGCTAAGTCATCTCTCCAGCACCCTTACTTTATATTTTCTAAAATATTTTATTTAATATTTTTATTTTATGTATATTAGCATATTGCCTGCATGTGTACAAGAGCACCTCTGTCCTGAAATGCCTGCAGAGAAATGGTGAGGGGATTTGATCCTCCTAAAACTGCAGTTATGGACTATTGTTTGCTTCCAAGTGGGTGCTGGGAAATCAAACCCAGGTCTTCTGAAAGAGCAACCAGTGCTCTTAACCACTGAACTATGTCTCCAGCCCCATAACCTGTTATTTTTGATGTGTCATATCTATAATTAATGATATGGTCATTTCTTTTATCCCAACAATATGCCTTCTGGGAAATTATCTACTCAATGCCATGTCTCATATAATGCAAAGTTGAATGTTATCTAGTATTTTGCAATATATACACATTTTAAACAATCTAAACATGCAAGAATTTGGACATATTTATTATACACAGGATAGGTATTATTTGCAATGGTTTGTAAAAATAAATATAGTTGCTGTGTTTTACTGGTTATGTTTCAGCAGTTATTTACCTTTGACAATATTTTTCTTCTAAATATTTATGCTTTCCTCCCTTTTTCCTTCATTAATTTAATAACTTCATTTTTACATATTTAATGTTAAATCATGTCAAACTACAAGTATTTTGACATTAATTCTAAATTTGTTTTGATTTTATCCTATTGATTTCTCTTTATGCTAAATTATTTCCACCCTTTTGGGGGGCTGGTTCTTTATTTCTTTTAGAGCTGTTTTAGTTAATTTTTATGGCTTTAATTTTAGTGCTGTATCTTTTTCACTAATCAGAAGCTAGACACATTAGAAAATTATTGCACACAGAGATATATATTATCCATGTTTTAAAAATTCTGAAAATTATGTCGAAATTTGCCTTACTTCCTGAATTTATAATACAGCTCTTATCATTTTTATTATTTCAAATGTCCCTTATACTGGGGCTGGTGTGTTAGCTCAGCAATTAAGAGCATTGACTGCTTTAACAGAGAACCCAGATTCAGTTCCCAGCACCCACATGGCAGCTAACTGTCCTAACTCCAATTCCAAGGGATCCTGACATCCTCTTCTGACCTCTGCAGGCAATGTATGAAACGGGTGCACTTACACACATGTGGGCAATACACTCATACACACACACACACACACACAAACATATACATATACATACATATATATATATATGTATGTATATTAAAATGTTCCATACACTGAAAAAATTTACCCTTGATTCAGAACTGTGAAGAAACTGTTCTTGTTATTTAAGCCAGGAATATTTTATTATGATATTATTGGCATCAATGCATTTTATATGGGTGTTGGGGACAGAACTCACACCCTCATGCTTCTGACCAAGCATTATTATCCATTGAGTCATCTTTCCAGCTCCCAAGATCAATGTTGCTTACTGCTCCTATTTTATTCCCCTGTGCCCCACCCTCAAGCTCTTCTTTCTGTTGACTTATTTGCTAGTCACACTGTAATCTCACAGAGAAAATTCATTTGATTCTCACACCATCCCTTTCAAATACAGTGATAAACACTTTAACTTTATTTAATATTCAGTAGGTGATCTCTTGGTTTCTTTCATCTGAGACTAATACCTTCTTGTCCGTTTATGTCCACTTCAGTATGTATATATCGTCCCTGAAAAGGAATACAATATTTTTAAAACTTATAAGTTGCTTGTAGGAGTAATATTTTTATGAAGGCAACATGTTTAAGTTTATAAGCAAAATGTAACATATTATGCAATATATTATATAAATTTTTCATACAAATATGTCATTTTCTCTTCCATTAATGAATAAAATATAAACCTTTTTGAAATTTCTCAGGAAAGCAGGAAAGTAATAAGTGATTATTTTTGCACTGCTTATATTATTTTTGAGGCCAATTGTTTTGTAAGTATGAATGAATATAAAAGTTGCAGTTTCTCTAATATCTAGGTCCTCAAGTCTTGCTCTAACCACTAAGACAGAGATTGCCTTGCAGGGTGTAAGGAGTATTCTGAAAAATTGAAGAAAGATGATTAATTTTAGGTGTGGATTTGTTCACATCTCTTCAAAAAGTGATTGAAACTACAGATATTAAGAAGCTTTTATATATTTTAAAAATATTTTATTATTTTCGCTTTATGTATACGAATGTATTGCCTGCATGTATGTGAGTGCACACATGTTGCGCAATGCCGTGGACTTCAGAATAGGGCTTCATATTCCCCTGGAACTGGAGCTAAGGATGGTTCGTATCCACCATGTGTGTCCCCGACCGCTTTCCGTCTCGCCGGCAAGAACGATGCGGGAGGACAAGTCAGGATCCTTCTGCAGCAGTTTATTTCATAAGCCTCTTACATAGCATACTAAGGATGAAGACCGAAGACGCCGAGAAGTGGGAGAGCTGTTGCTTATATATGCCCTAAAGGTCCCATTTATGACGTATAAGAAGCGGATTGGTTGCTGGAGATCACGCCACGGGAGGAGGCGAGGGAGAGCAGGCTCTTGTGCACGCCCCTTATGGGCGCAGCAGGATGTTTACTGTTAAGAAGGTCCGGATACCGGCGCCATCTTGTAATGGCGGCGGAGGCTGTGGCTCTCCACACATGTGGGTGGTGGGAATCGAACCCAGGTCTTCTTCAAGAGCAGTCAGTGCTCTTAACCGCTGAGCCATCTCTCCAGCTCCAAGAAGTCTTTATTTTTAATCAATGAAACCTTGTATCAGTCCACTCAAAAGACTAGTGTGAAAGGGTTAGATTGAATTTATAATTTTAAAATTACTTTTATTGTTATGTTTACCACTATTTCATCTTTATTATTCAGGTTATATTTACTTGCACCTAAAAAATAAAATGTTATTTCTTCCCCAGATTCATTCACCCCACAGTCATATTTATTAGCCCAATTTCCTGGGGGAAATATTGTTTGTCTTATTTTATGAATTAACTTAGCATAAGTGCCTTTTATTGGTGGGATATGGCATGTAGAAAAATTATGTAATGTTGAGTTTGATTTGGATGAAGAAAATTAAATATTGCAATGTGTGGGTGCTTAGCTGTTAAAGAAGATCCCTCTATAACAAGATTCCTAAAGAATGTCACACTGCTGTAACTGCAGCTTATTAAACAGTCTTATTATTTGAAAAATAGATATCAAAAATCACTAGGTAGGAATTTGTAAAGTCTTTAAGACATATTGTTGAAGAACTTATAGTTGTCTTTGTTTCCTTCTCATTCCATTTCTCCACAATGTGAAAATATAAGCATTCTCGTTTCCAGTTACATGCATCTCAAAGGTACCACACCCATGTCAACAAGCAAGCATCTCTCTTTCTTAGGTTATAGCAATTTTATTTCTCTGGGGAAAGAGCAAAAGTGAACTTAGTTCACAACAATCACAGAGCTTCTTAATTTCAGATACTCTGGATGGTGAACCAAAAATGGCCGTGCATGGTGGCACATGCCTTTAGTTCCCGCACTTGGGAGGCAGAGAAAGGCAGATCTCTGTGAGATCGAAGCTTGTCTCATCTACATAGTGAGTTCTAGGCCAGATGGGCCTTTAGGGAGACCCTGTGCCAAAAATACCCAAAAGAATCTGAAACTAAAAAAATATTATCACATGAAAAAATTTAAATTTCCTTCATCAACTTTATTTTCAAAGATGAATAAGATAATTATGCACTTGGACAAATAAAGCATAAATTTGATTTAATGATTGCCTTCCATTTCTACTATGATATAAATATTGTTTTGCCAAAAACAAGATAAATCACTTTGAAAAATAAATGACACACCTAGTATCAGTTAAGCAAAAATATAAACTAGGTATGATGCATGAGCTAAAGAAATAAAGAAAAAAGCATTGGCTATGTTATTAAATTATGAGACATGCAGAAGAAAGGAAAAATACTGTCTCCTAATATGCAGTATTAATTAGGCTCCTGATAAGGTCTGACAGTCATGAAAGGCATCCATTAGAGAAATGTTTTTGTTTATCATGTTGAGTGCATAAAACATCTAGAAGGTGAAAGGGAGTTCAAGCAAAGAGAAAAGCTTGTAACACTTAGAAACTGACTTTTTATCAGTTTAAGATTTCTTCTGTATTATTTTAAGTTAGGTATTTAGACCCTTAGTCTCAATGTTTGCATATATATGATAGCATACAAATCAAGCATTTTTTTTCCAGTTTTTAAGAACACCTTTAGAAGTAATATGAATAACAACTAATTCATATATGGTACATAACACGCATTATACATGAATTATATTAGCACATTTGGAATTTTTGAGAAGTTATGTTTTTCAAAAAGCACTGTGTGGCTACTCCTCATCATCCAAAAAACTATTATAAAACACTCAAAGTTTAGGGAAAAGTATAATTCCATTAAAATTACAACTGAAGTCTGCAGAGACTACCAACTGTTTTAGTTTGCTTTTCTGTTGCTGTGATAAACACCACAACCAAAAGCAACTTTGGGAGGAAAGGGTTTAATTAACTTACAGGTTACAAATCCATCATAAAGGGAAGGCAGGGTTTGAGCTGAAGGCAGGAATTTGGAGGGAGGAACTGAAAGCAGAGACCAGGGAGGAAGTCTGCTTACTTCCTTGTTTCCTCCTTTTCATGCTCAGCCTGCTTTTTATACAACCCAAGATCACTTAAGGGGTGGCAGTGGTCATAGTAATCTGGGCCCTACTATGTCAGTTAGCAATCAAGAAAATACTCCACAGACATGCCCACATGCCAATCTAATAGAAAATAATTCTTCAACAGAAGTTCCCTCTTCCCAAAGTCAGTCAAGTTAACAAAAAAATTAGTCATTACACCGACCAAATTAAATAAATTTTTTTACTGGATTTGATAAAATACTAAAATCTCAAAATAATTCTATTAAAAGCCTATTAAAGATGAACATATTAGATATTAGAGCCCTTTGTTAACTTTTACAAAACCTTTATTGAGAATTTCATACACGCATATAAGGTGTTCTGATCAAATCCATGCCCACTCTCTCCCCTCCAACACCTCCCATAGCTCCCAATCACTTTTTACTGTTTCTTTTTTCTTTCTTCTTTAATTTATTTATTTTTATTGGGCTTTTGGCTACTCTAACATTCCCCCCTCTGAAGAGGTAGCCCTAAAATCTTTTAAGGATTAGATACAAGCTCCCAAATACTTTTGGCCTTTGGAACAGAGTATGCTGCTAACAGGCCCAAGGACATTTTGACTTTTAGCCAAGAAACTGGCTGCTTTTCTTTGGGGTCTTTTTTATGCTAACTGCCCTGCCAATTCCTACCTCCTATTCTATCACACCATCCTCTGAAGGAGTTACCCAAATTGCCAACAGGAAATAGGGACACAGACCACTCTGACTTCTTCCCTGCTGAACAGGGACATAGTACGTCTATTTAAAAGACTCCCAAATTGCATAACTCTTGTATCTAAAGGGAGAAGAAAGTCCTTGAATCATGACTAGGAGATATGAATGAGAAGTAAAGGCAAGAGTAATTAGCATTACAAGTTCTAGACAGGAAACTAGAAAAAATTCAGACAGGGAAATTTTTAAATATTCATATGAGAGTCCATTGGAATTTCTTGACAAGGGCTTGCAAAAGCATCCCTCTGTTGGGTTCTTCCTCATTTTTCTTTTGTCTGCCAAGGCTGGACTCTAGAGTGATGGGTTCAGGATTTGCTTTCAGGTATTTTGATAGCTGTTGGAGTGGTTAGAATCAGTGTCACTTTCCTCTCAAAAGCTTCTAAATAGTGGGAGAAAAAATTAGCCATCGTTTTAGAACAATAGCTGGTTGTCTCCCTTAGCTACAGATGGACACTACAGTATTGGAGACCAAGATTTGAAGTCTTACACCTGGGTAGCACTTTCTGATTAGGAACAAAATCATAAATAACAAATAATTGTCTAAATAACATTTTACATAGACTTAAGCCTAATGTCTGGGAAGCATATTCCTCTTTGGTATCTTACTCAGGAACAAAAAGAAAGAAAAATTCCTACAAAATAAAAGATTGAAAAACTTAATATAGGCCTAACATTATAAAATTGTATTAAAAAAAATCATTCTGATCAGCACTATTGTCTTCATCAGTATCATTATCACCACTGTCATCATTTGCTGCAAGAAAAACCCATGAGACATAGTCATTTCTATGAGCCATATTGACCATATGTGCTCTGTAGGGAGAAAGGACAGATGGAGTTGTGGAGGAGACATTCTCCCTGTAAAAGAGTTTACAGTACTATGCTGAGATACTGTGATACTGTTTCAGATACTCGTGCATGGTTAGTTAAGGTGATCATATCTGAACTGAAGACTTCCTGATGGATAAAAATTAGTGTAGTCTAAATTTCAAAGCTTTGCTCTAGGTGTTGGGGAGCCTAGAATTGTATAACTTCTGAATTCTGCTTTGGAAGGCAGCTATGCTTAACCACTATACCACCAACACAGTGAGGGTCCATAGGATAATGGTTAGCACTCTGGACTCTGAATTCTACTTTGGAATAATAGGTTTTAATACCTGGAATTATAAACTGTATAATGTGTACAAGATGATGATTTCTTGTGATAGCTTGCTGTGATCGTCCAAATTGCACTCCATGTGTAATGACTGTGTGCTCTGCCTGAGATCTCCAAGTATCCTTATCTAAATGAAAACAGACACAGCATTTCCAAACTTCATCTTCTTATCTTCATTTCATAAATGCAGGAAGAGTTGAATCTTAGTATATAACTAGTATGCTGTTTTCACCACAACATAAGATTTTAAGTGTGTGTATATTTCTTGAATATTCTTCCAGCCAGTTTTGTAAAATCATGTAAAATAAATTGAAGAATACTTCATCAGTATAAAAATTAAATATAAAAAGATTATTAAGGCAGGCATGGCGTTGGTGCATACTTTTAATCACAGCACTCAGAGGCAAAGGCAGGTGGATCTCTGCGAGACTGAGATTAGACTGGTTTACATAGGGAGTACAGGTCAGCTGGACTTACAAAGGGAGTCTCAAACAAACAAAATAAGTGATTGCTTTAAGTATAAAATATATGATCATTGATGACAGTTGACTTAATTTTGTCTAAAAGTTCAAATTTAAGTCTTAATATTTAACACTATAAACTTAAAATAAAATTACATCTGTGTACAACTAAAAGACACTATTCATAATAAAAAGATTAGTGTGCCATCAGATATTGCTCTAGTTGAATATTTGAAGAAATTTTACTAACATACTCTGCTTGGCAAATATGCATCTTCTTGAAGTTCTAAGTATTGTCATATTGTCAGTAGGGTTCTGAGTGTATCAAAGACTTTACTTCTAGCTTTGCTTATTTCAAATACCTATTAGTGAATATTAATCAGTTTAGCTATAGGTTGCTCAGGTAAACCTCAAATAATGTATATGTGCCACAATTGTATTTATGAGTTCATAGTTTCTCAATTATTTATACTAGTCAAATATGAATAATATATATTTCATTAAGAGATGAATACAATATTTTACATACAGACTAGTTTATCTGAAATGTGTAAACATAAAGAGAAGTTCCATTATTCAAAATTGGAAGTGTTCATGGAGACTAGGAGAATTTATACTCGATGAAGTTAGTGAAACGGAGACACAATTGCATAATGAATTCTTCTTTTATCACATTTGAAATTTTTCTCACTAGGAAATACAAAAATGTTTCTTAACATGTTAGTATGAGAGACATAAAATATCAAAAATTCTCCATTTTAAAGTCAAACCACAAATAATCTTAATTGTACAGGCTATTTACTCCTGTGAAAAGATTCTCCTAATGGATACCTGCCAAACACAGTGCGGAAGTGAGATGCCTTTTATTTATAATGGTGGCGACAGCTCAGGCCCCTGCTGACTTCATTTTCTGTTAAACCCCTCTACGAAGCACATATTTATCCATCTCTATTACATGTATTTTTTCTTTTGTTCTTGCTGCCACTTCAATTCTATTTTTCCACAATACAATGGACTTGAATAAATCTGTGCTCCATTTCAGAGTGCTGTAAGCCATTATAAAATACTACAAAGTGGAGTTGAGCAACATTTCCTATGAATTACATTATCAGCAAAGCAGAGGAAATAGCAACACTGCCAAGCTGTGCTAGCGCTTAAAGAATAGGAGCTTGTTACCCAACTCTCAATGAAGCAGGAGGCTAGGAAAACTCACTGAAATAATAAGTTTCATAAAAACACATTATTCCAGTTCTATTTACCTATCATAATATGGAAATATTTCCTATTGTACATATAAATTCCCTCACATGACCTCTAATATCTAGTTTATTAATTCCAATCAAAGATTGTCTGAAAAATGAAGAGCTTTAAAACAACAAATGAAAACTGGTAATATTTCTTTGTTGATGTTTTGATAGGAAAATTGCCTGAGGTTATTCAAAAGCAGCATTTTGTTTTGTAATTATATTTTGGAGAGGGCAGCTTCCAGTTCCTGGCTTTGATACCACTTCTGTAAAGCCCATGTAACCTTAGCTTTCTCTGGGTCAAGGACTGATTTCACTAAGATGTCTACATCCTGCAACTCTACATGAATCTCTAACAAACTGCTTGTTTTTAGACCTATTACTTCCATAATGGGATTCATTGCTTTCCTAAGCAGCCCTTGTAATTTTCAGCAAGGTCCTTTAACTCAGTTAATGTGAAACATTTGTTCATGCCTAATTTGTCGGAGCCAGGCCATGTTTGTGTTTCCTTGGAGTTGCAGAAGGTTGATTGTGGGGGTAGAACGGCAAGTGAATACATTTCTCTGTGAATTATAGTAATTACTGAGAGTCGCATTTGGTTGGTGTTCTCTGCAGCAGCTCTCCACAACAAGGTTAACAAGCAGAAGGTACCCAAATGTCAGAATAGAAGTGGCTTTTCATGCACAGCAATTATTGGCACTGTGATATTTTTTCCTCCCTTGATTATGATAGGGCTCCATGAAAGATGCAGCTGCAACACACCGTGGGAATCAGGACAGAATCCATAATTTAGGTACAATTCATTACAGTAGTTGCATTTTCTTGAAAATTCTCATATTAATATCCTCCTTGCTGATGTCTTTAAAATGTTAGGTCCTATTTCTAAGAAACTCTGATAAATATTACCTTACTGTTAGCCTATTTCAGTCTCAAATCTTCTACTTCCTGGCTTGTTAGTTTTATGCAAACTGAGAAGGTCCTTTGGCTACATTTTAAATGACCAAATTACCTCTTAATAAGGTTTCCACCCTTGTTTGGGAAATGAAAACTGATCCTTGTTCTTTACATGTCAACAGATGATAATTTATTTCATCTTAATATATTTTTATGTAATATTTAAGATAGATTTTTTTTCTTTGTCTCTGTCAAAGCTAAGGAATTCTTTGTTCAACTCTGTGGAATAATGATGACCTTAAGCTTAAAACTAAAATTTTATTTTAAAACTAACATTTGAATAAATTTTGGATACTGACATCTGCCTAATAAGCATGCATACATTGGAGATTTAGCAAAATTTTCTTTTGGTGCATTGTTTTAAAATGCTACACATATTTTATTATTGCATAGAATTTAATTTAAGTCTCATGCAGGATCTTTAAAATATTCTTCCAGGGAAGGATATTAACATATTTTCAGTATGTATGCATCTGGTGCATACATATGGAAAATACATCACACACTTTATTTATATTACTCCCTGATGCATTCATATCACATGATATCATTTCTATTTTAGAAACAATATTAGAAGTTGTGTTGAGTAAATGCTAATAGTAAATATATTTAATAATTATGTTTAAACTTTTATATCAGCTTCTTAATTCTTTAATAAAGGAAATCTGACTTTGAATATCACACACATTGCACTGGTGGTCAGTATTCCAATAGAATAACATTTCATTCATAGGTAAATTAGATTTATAAAGCCATGGTTATGGTTAGATTAGATTTTCTTTTCTCTTTTAGAGATCAGGAGTCAAAGCTTACTTTTTTCTCAGAAAACAAGTTGGTGGGAGAGGAGAGAGAGAGAGAGAGAGAGAGAGAGAGAGAGAGAGAGAGAGAGAGGAGAGAGAGAGGGAGAGAGAGAGAACAAGAAAGATTGACAAAGGAAGAAGAGGAAACAGAGTCAGAGTGTGGTTATAAGGTAGATCACTATAGAAAGTATAAGGGAATACATTTCATTTATTTGGGGTTTTTAGAAATTTCAGACAAAACATATCAAGAAAATTATCATCCATACATAAAATCATCCAAAATTACATAAAATAAATGGAATTTAAATAAATCTGATGGTTAGGATAATAGGATCAATATGCATACATTTAAAAAAGAAAACATCAAATAAGAGCAAAATCAACAAATAGATGTCTACTAGGCACTGTGGAGACAGTAAAGCAGAGGTGGACAAAGACAAAGATGGAGAAGGAGGAATGGATTACAAGGGCGGATTTCTGTGAGAAAATATTTGAGAGAGAGAGAGAGAGAGAGAGAGAGAGAGAGAGATACAATATTCACTAAATCAAATGTTCAGTAAAGAGATGCTGCCTTTTAAAAATAGTTTCACATTTCATTAATAAGGAAGGTCACGTCATTTTGTGGTTATTAGATTTAACAGCTGTGTTGGATCATTAATTGTTTTTCTCCCTTAGCAGCTTATATACTATCCTCCGATACTATGAAAGCTAGTACTCAGGGAGGAGGCTTCCAGGTTAGTTCCTGTTCCATTGCTACAAGTCCTGTGTCTGAAGTATGTCCTGTCTTCAGCAATAGGCTCTTACTTTCATGTTCTGGGAGATAATCAAAGACTGTGCTAACATCCTATGTTATTTGAGCAGTCACTTGGACTACCCTTACCAACAACCCCAAGGGAGGCTTTTCTGGTCTGCCACTGTGCTTCTATTTATATAATCTTTAATTAGGCACATGCACTCATGCACAGATATTGTAATTGTAATTTTCAGTAGGCTTGTGAACTGAATAGTTCCCTCAGGTTTTTTTTCACACCTAAGCATTGTCTCTCCTCTCTCTCTCCCCCATATAACCTTCCCTCTCTCTCCCCAGTTAAAGTACCCCCATTTTTTCCATTTCCCCCTTATAAACACCTGTCTCCCATTTTCCCCCTCTCTCAAGCTCCTTCTTCCCCTTCCATGGTTTCTTTCCATTTCCCTAGATCTTGTGTGTATATCAGGATATACACTCACAATTAAGCATTTGGAGCTAAGATCCACTAATGACAGCGAACCACATACTGCTTGTTTTTCGGAGTTTGTGTTACTTCAGTTAGTATAACAGTTTCGAGTTCCATCTCCACTGGATCAGGAATGGCTTTGTGACCTAATATAGTTTTGTTTTGTTGGAATTTCTGTCCATAGAGGAACATTGTATTCTACAAAAGAATGTTGTAAACACTCAAAAGAACTGTTATAGAATGGAATTGAATGATCAAAACTCATGATGTTTTAGACAAAGTTTTTGCAAACCAAACATGAGTCTTAAAAAATAACTTCTACTAATTTATTACTTTACCAACATTTAAGATGTATCTTCATAGATACAGAATCAAATAAAAAGTAATCATGCAAGATGAATGATATTTATTATGTTTATGACAATATGTACTAACACATATATTTCTGGGAAAATAGCATTGGAATCAGTCAGTTAAGTTGAGACGCAGTACTTTTAATTTTAATTCTGCTGTACCCAGAGAAAATCATCAGTTGAGGTTCAGTTATAGACACATATTTATACCTAAATGACATATGTTAACATAAATTTCAGTGGTTAGATAACATAAGCTATTTTCTCTGTACTATAATTGGAAACAGACACCTCCCCAAGACTATGTGAATTAATAGCTTGAGTTCTGTCCACTCTACCACTTTTTGGATCATAACCACTCATCACTGTGTGGGCATGTGCATAGGCAGAATAGATAAATCTCTGAAATATCATTCTAGTGAATGAAATCAGAAATAAAACATCACTTAGTTTACCTTCCTATGCAGATGAAATATCCAGAAGAGATAAATCCATAGAAAAAGAATTCTGATAGGGAGTTATGATCATCTGAGAAGTGTAAGGAAGAACTTCTTAATGGAACCAGAGCTTTCCTCAGGGGTGGTGGCCATGCTACATTGTAGTGGTGTTCCCACGGCAGTTTGAATGTGCTTTGCTACTTAACTGATCACTTTTAAATGATTGATTTTACTTTGCATGAATTTAGTACCACTAGATTTTTTTTTTTCAAATAGAAAATAAAACTGTGCTGAGATCCAGGCCTGCCATTATAACAGGCAATTCACTCATAGAAGCAGCAGAACCCTCACCTTTCTTTAGACTCCTGCATTCTTAAGGTAATTACTGAGCAGTAACTCATTGTTATGACAGAAGGAACACTTTGAAATGGTGACCACAGGCTTGAGGAATTTTACAGGAAAGAATCACAGTTTGTGACTCACTGTTATCCAGGACATATCTCTGAGTCTTCCTAAGTACCCAGCAGGAGAGTTGGCATAATATTCTTGCAAAGTTTGGAAAATTTCATTTTCTCTCTAGAATCAATATTAACAAATAATCACACATTTTTATAAAACTACTCCAGATATCTGTCTCTAAGTTTGTCCAAATATTTTGTCAGTGACAGTTCAATGCCTCATTTAGAAGCTTAACTAAAGACCTGGTCTCCATATTTCAAGGGAAGGAGCAGAAAAAAGAGAAGATGAATTAAAATTAAAATACAGCTTTTTGAAAGAACTTTGGTTCTTTGGTATCATCTATCACATAAGGGACTGCTTTATAGCTACACATAGATTATTTACACTATAGTTCATCTCAGTTAATGGGGCCTTTTTGCTTCAAATAGCTCTATAAACATCAAACCATTTTGTTACAGGTAATCAGCTATACATTACAGCTTGATTAAAAAAGAGATTTCATCTTTCAGTGGACGACATTTTAATGAAGACAAACAGAACACAGTTGTCCATTAGAAAATTTGAATAACAAGTAGTTTCTTTCACTTGCCAAAGCCTTGGAGAAATCTTAGCAGTCAAGAAAATTCCAAATGGAAACAACTTTACTCAACTGTTTCAGAAAATTGAGCTGGAAAAAACAATTACTATGATGCGTGACTTCATTTTCCACAAAATAAAAGAAATATTGTGTTTGTGGCCTCATGTTGAGTAGCTTTGTTTGTTAAAGCAATTGCATGAGCTCTGACACATATGCAGGCAATAAACCAAGCATAAAATATAAACCCACCAGTACCTGCCCATGCAAACCTAAAGGTCCTTCAAATTTTAAGAGAACAAAGACAAATTAATAATATTAACTTAGAACAGAACTAAGCATTCCAGACAAATTAGTAAATGGAAAGAAAAAGTCCCCTTTTCAAGGCTGGAGAGGGCTCCATCAATTGCCACACAATTGTAAGTACTTGAATTAATCTGAAGAACTCATGTGCATGGCATGTGTTTATAATCTCAGCACTGGGGAGGCAAGATAACTCAGTGACAGCCAGGCTAGCTTTCTGCTCAGTTTTAGTTTAGGAAAAAGATTAAGGTAAATGGTAGAGTCCATACATGTGCACACATAGATGTACATACACACACACACACACACACACACACACACACAAGCTCATTCTCTACCTATACATGTTCAGAAATTTCTTTTTATTAAACAAAATGTATTTGCAACTTCCTACTTCATAAAGTCAATGAAGATTCAAATAAAACGCCCATGGTGAATATGACAAAAATCTCTTTCCATGGGCAACTTTTTCCTCTTCCACACCTTCGTCTTTTACTCACAAGTCTCTACAACTCTGAGTTGCTGCTGGCCAATGTGTTGAACTCCAGGAATCACCTGATGTTTTAGCAGGGTGGATTTTAAATAACGCTTTCAAATTTTAGTTGTATCTCAACTTTAAAGGTCAATGTAAAAACAATTTAAAGGATGAAGTTTTAAAAAGGAGGAAAAAAAATTCTCCAATTCTGCTCAGTCATCTCTGCAAAAGTGCAAGAAATACTTAATAAATAGCAAAACCTGAGAAAGGTCAAAATGGAAATTATTAATAAATGCTAAATAACCCAGAACCAGTGCCAGTAATACATAAAATGATGAAATGCCAATTGAAACCACCATGTGAGGCAAAAAATCTTTACATTTAATAGAAAATGTCCGTACTAGGAAAAAATAAAACAAATCTCCACGCTACAGCTTTACAAGGCTTCATTACTAGGTTGCTGACAGGAATACCATTTCTGCTTAGGACGTCACAATCCATAAAATGATTCTTTCCTCCAAAGACTGCTGTATACACTTCATTAAAATAAATGAGCTAATTCATCAGATGACCCATAGAACTTTTTTCAATGCCAACTTAGTTAATAAATGAAAAAAGAAAAACAATTTATAAAAAGAGCTTAGAGACTTTTGACTTTAATTACAAACCATTAGACCTTAGTTTCTCCTGCGTTTAGCACTATAATAATGCATTAAAAGGTTATTCATGTGGTGTGTGTGTGTGTGTGTGTGTGTGTGTGTGTATGTGTGTGTTTGTCTGTGTATTTGTAGATGCATGTAGGTGCATGCAGAGACCAAAAGAAAGCATCAGTTTCCCCATGGCTGAGTTACAGGTGGTCGTGAGCAGTCTGACCTGTGTGCTTGGGACAAAACCCAGGTCTTCTTAAAGAGCAGCAAATACTCTTAACTACTACGCCATATCTCCAGTCCCCAATGTTATAGATGTTGTAGATACATAATAACAGATTAACAGATCAACAAATACTACACAATAGGCAGGCATTCTGAGTAGGAAGTGATCACTTGTGTATTTAAAGACACAAAAAATGTTGTGTCACTATAAAATAACAGAATATATTTTATATGTCTCTTTGTCATGGGAAACCTAAAAATTTAAAATTTAAAATAGCCTTTGCCTTTGGAAGCTTTTGTGGAACTTAAGCCCTTGTCTTTAAGTCTAATAATCTTAAACAATATCTAGATTTCTTTTAAAAGTACCTGGCTGATACGACATGGTATCATTGGCATTTTGCAACTAAGTTAAATTTGTATTTATTTGTTTCCTTTATCTTTCTATTAGTGTTACATTTTTAAAATAGGTTTATCAGAAAAAAAACTTTAAAATTAATTATGATTGTTGGTTTTAAAAAGATAGACCAACTACCAAAGCTGCTAAGGGAGAATATCAATCAACCGTCCAACCCCAGCTTCAAAGTCTAATAAGCATATCAGTGATCAGCGCAGCAAATGACTTTGATGCAGTAGTGGCACTTTGATTTGGGGGTAATCAACAATTACCTAATTCGATTTAAAGCCCACTCAATGGGAGGAAACTCATGTGTGGTACTGTAAGCATAGCCAAATACACATGATTAGAGAAGTCATAGATCTTAGAGAAAACTCCAAGACTGTCACATCCCTAGACAAATGTAATTTCTTACTGTGTGCAAAATATGGGTTTTTATATTTACAGACAAGTATCCCCATCACCACTATTAGAGAGAGATTGTCTATAAATTGCCCAAACCTAAGTGACACAACTATAATGCAAATTCTATGCCTAAGGCTCACAGAACTTAGAACAAGGGGTAAAGAGGACACACATGCATTTCTCAGTTCTCACCAATGAAGCTCCCTCATGCAACAGAGGGCCAGGAACACAAAAGGTCACAAATGGCTGAAGCATAGAGAATAAGAGTCTGTAGAGAGTGAGTCTTTGGACAGCACTCCTATATTAAACTCCAACTACCCAAGACTCAGGAACCATTGAAGAAAAGAGGATAGAAAATTGTAAGAGCCAGGGAGGAGGTGCATGACTTTGTGGAAATACAACCCTACAGACTTCTAGGACTTGCTCATATGAACCTACAGCAATGGTGTCAGCATTCATAAGAACCATGCAATCTTAAGCCAACAGAAAAATAGCATAGGACTGTGGAAATGGGCCATGGGCCCCAATTTTACTCAAAGAATTATGGGTAGTTGGTTGGTGTTGGGTGAGGAAGAGCTAATCTTTTTTTTAAATATTTTATTATTTTTATTTAATGTGAATGCACGTATTGCTGCATGTAGGTAAGTGCACCCGTGTCAAGCAATGCCCACAGAAGACAGAAGAGGTTGTGGTTCCCCTGGAACTGGAGTTACCAACAGCTGTTAGCTGCTATGTGGGTGCTGGGATTCAAACCCTGGTCTTCTGAAAGAACAATCAGTTTTCTTAACCACTGAGCCATCTCCCTAGTCCCAGAACTAAGCTTCCTAAAGGAAATGACTCTATATACACTGACTAGACCTTGGTTGATAAATTTGCACTGTACGATGTCTATGAATACTAAGGTGACATGATAGACCTTAACACAGATGACAGTGTGAATGACTTCTACTGGGGTTTGTGAGGCTATGGGAGGTTGCCAGTGGGGAAGGAGGTATAAAGATGATTAAGGTGTTCTGTATGAAATGCACAAAAATGCAATAAAAATTTTACAAAACAAAGTAAGATGCCAAAGCTTAGAAGGCCCATAACCATCTGCTGTTAAAAAAAAAAAAAAAAAAGCCAGGGGGTGGTGGGACACGTCTTTAATCCCAGCACTCAAGAGGCAGTGGCAACTGGAAGATCTCTGTGAGTTCAAGGCCAGTCTGGTCTACATAGCAAGTTCCAGGCCGGCTAGCTGGGGCTACGGGGAGAGATGCTGTCTCAAAAATACCAAAAACAAAAATCAAAACAGAACAACAGTAACAACAACAAAACTGCATCAAGTTGTCACACTTAGTGGACCTTATCGGCAATCCTATCACTGGTAGCTAGAGGAAGGAAAATTGTGAGTTCAAGGCCAGACTCCATTACATCACCATAATTTATGTCAAAATAATCAGAAACCTCAAAAGAAATGCTAGATGGTTCATACTAATATCACAAGAGTCTCTAGGACAAAACTATACCTCAATTTGCTATTTTAGACTTCATTTTAAATTTTAAAACTTTGAGAATTTCATAAATTTATTTTTATCATATTCACCGACATTCTCACACTCCTCCCAGATCCACCTATACCCCACCACCCACCCAAATGTACTTATTTAAAAGAAACTGTCTAATTCTGTGGGACCATCACTTGGTGTATGGTCAACCTATCAGAGGTTAAAAGAAAAAAAATGACTTTCCACCAGTTACAGCTATAAATTGTCAATAGCTACTCTGCTACAGTTGGGGTTTCCTGCCTACTTCCCTGCTTGATGATGGGACTTTGTCTGTCTTGAGCTTGCAATGGTTTTTCATATGCTATTACAAGCACCATTAAGTTCATATTTGTACCTGTCTTTATGTTTCTGGAAAACACTGTTTCTTGTAGTGAACCACCATATTTGGCTCTTAAAGTCTTATTACTTCCCTCTTCTACAGTGATCCTTGAATCTCAGGAGAAGGGTTTTGGAGGTAGGTATACAATTTAGGCATGAGGGTTTCTCAGTTTCTTATTCTCTACACATGACCAGTTGTGGGTCTTTATTTTAACTGTCATCTACTACAAGAAAATACTTCTCTGAGAATGTTGAGAGATGCACTAGTCTTTAGGTATATCAATCAGTCCATTAGTCTGTTTAAAGCTATACCCATTTAGCAGAATAATAGGAAGAAGTTCTCTCCTAGAGCTTAGAAACTCTCTAGCCACAGGTTCATGGCCATGATAAGTGTCAGGCAGCAATTCCATTTGGTAGAGCAGGCCTTAAGTTCAATTAGAAAGTGTTTAGTTACTCTCATGACATTCATGCCACTGTTGAACTAGTGCGCATGCCTTGTTAGGCCACATTGTAGTTTGTAGGGTTCACTGCTGGGTAAGGTTGATGGGTACTTTTTCTCCTACAGTACCATGCATAGCCTGTTTTCACACCTCAAAGTTAGCCAATAGGGATGAAGCTTCCAGGTCAGAACCACCATGAATTCTCCATGTTCTGTGAAATAAATATGTGGTGTTAAGTTTTCAACTTCTTGCACATAAAATAAAAATACTTCATATAATCTAGAGACTAAATAAATTTTGACCATATGAGCAATCCTTTAAGTAACTAAACATTTCTTAAAAGACCATTAGCTTGAGAAAAAATTGTAATTGTAGCAGGTAAAAGTATTCTCATAACTTTAAAAAAAACATTTTCAGGAAGCTTCTAAACATTATTCTCTTCATGTATGACTTTTCTATAATAAAATCTAGAAGGAACAATGTTTCAAGAAAACCCTATAGCTTTTAGTGATAGCTGTTTTGCATAACAAGGATTAGATTTATTATGATTACATTTAAACATTTTCTCTAGTGGGTACCCTTGGGGAAATCTGCATTTGGCATGGTAATTAAAATTCTGTACAAGCCATGATGAATGGTAAAATATACAGATAATTCTTGGTTCTATGATTATACAGCCTCTATTTGGTGTAATGAATTTCTATTGTGAAAGAATAGGTGACATTGATTTACTGTTGACTCACAGTTTAGAATAAAGGTGTAGAAGATGCTAAGTAATAAAAATAAGCACAGACAGGACAATCATGGAATGATGATATCCTTTGTTATTCACACCTGCACAACATGAGAATAGCAAATTATAAAAAATATTCAATAATATAACTAGGAGATTAGAACATACATTTCTATGAAAAAAATCTCAGTATACAGTGCCTGGTAGGCACTCAAGACATATCCACAATGTGAATTAAAATTTAAAGTATTGAAATTAGGTGCTATAAAATTTACCAAAAGCTAATTCAAGTATTTATGGGACAGAAATGCAATGTAATGTTGTTGCAACAGAATTAAACAAACTTTTGGAATATATAGAAATGGAGTTTATAGGATTGATGGAAAATAAGAAATATGACTTAAAATACATTTGTGTTAGGAGTTATTTAAGCAGGTATAAATATCTATGGATTGTATTATGTATATTTTAGAGGAAGTTTATGATAAATGAATTGCGAATGATATTATGCTTGATAAGAATTTAAGAAAATAATCATCATGTTCTCCTATAATAGGCTAAAGTTCATTTCAATACAGATGATCCTTGCTAAAATAAGATTAGGATTATAATGGTATGTAAGCAATTTAAATATCTTTAAGCTCTCTATAGTATTAAAAGTAATGAATCAAGAACATGGCCATGTCAATTTATGATTGATAAAGATCTATCTATCTATCTCTCTGTCTATCTTTCTATCTATCTATCTATCTATCTATCTATCTATCTATCTATCTATCTATCTATCTATCTATCTATCTATCTATCTATCTATCTATCTATCTATCTATCTATCTATCTATCTATCTATCTATCTATCTATCTATCTATCTATCTATCTATCTATCTATCTATCTATCTATCTATGAGAGAGAGAGAGAGAGAGAGAGAGAGAGAGAGAGAGAGAGAGAGGCTCTAATAAGAGATCACAGTCTTCAATATCAGGGACTGAAAAGGAACATGTTTATAGACAAAGGTTTATCTGTATTGACCTCATGCGTCCACTTGAAGCAATGAAGGGAGAAGGAGAAAGCCACCTTTACACTTGGCCAGGCACCTGAGTCTGTCTTGAAAAGCAGTGCAGTATTAGTTGCATTGCCTCACTCCAAAGTCTAGACAGTGCTGAAAAAATCATGTGCTCTGATGGAGTTCAGTAAACTTCAATTAGCATTTAGAGCTCACTAATGTGTTGTGGGTTGTGAATTCTGCTCCTGATGGCCTAGTTTATTTTTTGGGAGCAACAATCTTCATGAAATTACATTGTGTCCATTGAAGGGGTGACATTATGCTTTACTTGATAAGTAGTAGGGAGTATTTATGCACAATCTAATGATGTTAACAATGTTGTATATGTTCCTGAAATCCTGAAGAATTTAAAATTTGCCTAAGCTTTTCCTGGTACACTCTATGCAAAGAAGCAAGGAACTAAGGAGAACTGTAGAAGGGAGAGGAAGAATATGACAGTGTGGTGATGTCAAGGAGTTATGTCCCACATAGGCTCAATTATCTGAACACTTGATCCCTGACCCTCAGTAGGCAGTGCTATTTGGGAAGGTCATGGAATCTCTTGGCAAGTTCATAGCCTCATTCCACTTCCAGTAGGCCTGTTCTGCTTCCTGTGTGTTCTTGAGGCTGTGAGTTCACATCTTCCTGCTCCAGTTACCAACTGCCATGCCTCCCTTTTCATTATGAACCTTAACCCTCTGGACCTTTTAGTCAAAATAAGTTCTTCCTTCCATGAGTTGCCTACTTCATAATATTTTATCACAACAGAAAAGAATCTAATACAGACACAATCTCAAGTAAGTTAATAGTAGATAGCATATTTGAAAAAAATGTTAATACGATGTTTGCAAATATGGAGTGATCTGTTAAAAATTTCCAGTCAGTTATACCTGATATTGTTTGTTCTATCGGCTATTCTCAAATTCAAATTGTCTTAAAAAAATCTGCATTCTAAAATATGTTTTATATTTTAATTTCTGAATGTAATATGATATCATGTTTATTTGTTTATATTAACTTAGTGCTTTGGGCTTTTCTTATAAAATCGCTATTAAAATTATAATTTAAAATCATCTTAGATATAGAAAACATTTAAGAAAATACAACTTCTTCTATTGATTAAGAAAACTGCAGTTTGAGTAATGGATCCCTTGGGGTCACTGTACTTTCTAATCTGGGATGCAAACATTAGACATCTGATATCCAGTTGTTTAGTTTCTTGTGGCTAACCCAGATACAGCCTCAGAGACAGTGGAGCATCTGATTTATCAAATCTCATCAATCAACTCCGAAAGATTTTTTAAAATTTATGTTTTAGAGAATTTCACAGACGAATACTGTAATTATGCAATTCTAATGCCTGTCCCTCTCTCTCTAAGTCATCTGTTGTCTTCCCTGTGTCTTATTAATGCAAGATATCTTTCATATATAGAGTGATTTATTGTTGATCCTTTGGACACATGTTTGATGTTGACCACTTGGAATTGGGTAACATATCAGGGTGTTGATCCATGAAGAAAACTGATTGCCCCACTTTCAGTTGCCATTTAGAGCTGCGGCTTCATCAAATTTCCCCCACCCATGTTGCTATATCTGCAGGTGGTGTTATTACGCAGGCTTATTTAGGTGTAATGAAGATGAAAAGGCAAAAAACAAAGTGAGAGAAGGACTTAATTGGGGCTGTTAAACAGGGAGAGGGAGGAAGGAGAGATAAATATCACTAACCATGCTTGAAAATACATATAAGACACACACACACACACACACACACACACACACACAGAGTTTAAATGGAGTTACACTACACAAGGTGATATTACTCCAAGAAGAGCCATAGACTAACTCCTAATTGTTTTTATAAGCTCTTCTGTGCATTTATTTTTACCCTGCCTAAGGTAGCTACAGTGATTTCCAAGTTCTCTTCATTGATTCAAGTAAAAGACTTTAATGGAATATCTGAATCATGGAAGTAATAGAGTAGGAATAAATTTAATTGAAAATTTTGACATCTTGTAGTTTGTGAGGAACCATTTCAGTGTTAGCCTTTCAAAAAGAGTATTTCTCTAAAAACAAATAATGAATACTTATGAAAATGTAAAAAAAACTAAAATGTAGAAATGGTAAAAAAAAAAAAATATTCCCACCTCAGATTCAAGCAGCAAGTAAGTTAATGATGGGACATATATATATGTTTAATTTACATCTAAGTATGGATGCAAAGATGACTCAGAGTTTAAGAGAACTGACTCCCAAATATAGCATCTTGATCTCCGCTCCTTAGGTGCGCTTGCACACCTACATACATTTCAAACACTGAATAATAAATTAACCTTAAAAGTTAATAGCCAGGCATGGTGGCACATGCCTGTAGTCCCAACACTTGGGAGGCAGAGGCAGGTGAATCTCTGTGAGTTCAAGGCCAGCCTGGTCTACATAGTGAGTTCCAGGACAGCTGGGGCTGCAGGGAGACCTTGCTTCAAAAAGACAAAAAAAAAAAAAAATTAAAAAATTAAAACACCTTTCTCACTAAGACAAATAAAATGGAAAATCATTTTTGTTATGATATGAAAATAAATGTTACTGAGCTTCTAGTGACATTTAACTTTTGAGAATTGGAATCTCTAAGTGAGCTTGACTTCTTTAAATAACATCTCAGCTTAATTAAGAGATATGTTCCAGGAAATATAAGTCCCACCATCTCTATTATCTAACTTCAGAGGCGGCAGAACATCATTCCTTTCACAGAGTCTCGTCAAAGGACACTCAGATATCCCCAGAATAAATTGTTAAAAACATGGGTCTTAGTTCATAAGGGAGGGACGTCTCAGAATTTTGAAGTTTTTGAAAGTTCCTCTCAGACAGCTAATAGATAAATTATATTATAGCCATACTAAGGTACATTGAGGGAGTAGAAGAGGTAAATGATAGCTCCACACATTTTTATGGATAGCATGCATAACAAAAAACAATGTTAACAGAAAACACATGGATTATATGCATTTACTTCTTTTCATATAAATTTCAAAACAAAAAGTTAAATAATGAGTTAATTATATGAATATTAAAATTAAAAACCTTAAGGTACTTGTTCATCTCGACTTAGCAAGTAATGTGCTCTATAGGTGCTTGTAAAGTATTTGTAAATAAACTTTTAGACAGATGTTGGTGATATCAGCTGGCAAAATTCAGTGACCAACAATGGAGTAACTTCTATGTTATTTATCTTGTCCTTTAGTAAAGAATTGAGCACAAACACACAGTTGTGGCAGAAGCAGAGACAGTTTATTAAGAAAAGATAAACTTCCCATGCCTTTAATCCTAGCACTCAGGAGGCAGACACATGTGGATTTCTGTGAGACAAAGCCAGCCTGCTCTACAAAGGAGTTCCAGGCTATCTGAGGCTAATAGAAGACAGTCTCCTATGCATTTAATTTTTTTTAATTCTTGTTATTTTATATCTTTATCTTTACAGCATTGTGAATGAAACTGATTTTGAATGCCCACACTTCAGCATTCTCTATTTAAAACTGTATTGGATATTCTGGGAGGGAGAAAAAAATTAATCATGAAGAGAGGAAGCACATAAAAGTGGACCGACATCAAATTCATCTCACTTCAGAATGTGAGCTTATGAACACTTAGTTTTGGATATGTTCACAGGTCATGAAAGCAAGTTCACTTTCAAGCTTTGGAATCTAAATGTGAAGCATAGGGAATAATTTAAAGTTAGTGATGTAAACTTTAAACTAGCTAAATTCAATCTAAAACTTTCACAATCCTTGGATCCTGAAATGAGTCACCTTATTACAACAAAATAACTAAGTCATTACTCAAAATTCAGTCTACAGAAAGTGCTCAGGATAGAAACTGAACTAATCTTTGTAACTGAGCATCTCCGAACAATCTCTCTCTCTCTCTCTCTCTCTCTCTCTCTCTCTCTCTCTCCACATAGAGAACCACATTTGTATATGTTGGTCAACACTGCTATTTAGTTAACATTATACATTTTTGCTTGTGTGTTGCTTATCTCTACTCTTTAGACTTTAAGCACCATGATACAGTCTGTCTGCTGTGTCTATGGGAATTTAAGAGTTGTCAGGATATACTTGGCACAATGTAAATATGGGCATAAATGGATGATTGCCTGTATTATTGATAGAACAGGAAATAGAAACTGCTCTAGAAGGCCATACACCCAAAAATGGCTGCTCTAAAAATGTCCTTTTTGGAGTCCAAAAATGCCAGGAGAAATTTCTTGTTTCCTTGCTATCCCCTACATGAGAAAATCTACTGAAGTGGTACTTGAGGAGGTGAGAAACCGAGAAAAGGCACCTGGACACCTTGTTGGACCAACCGAACTGACCAGCTTATGGCTTTCACATACCTCATGGGAGTGTCTGCCATAAGTCCCTTAAGTACCTCCCAGACTAGTAGCAACTTTATGGTACCCTATTTTGTTGGACCCCTTCTGTTATAGTGGAGCTCTGCTCTCTCTCTCTCTCTCTCTCTCTCTCTCTCTCTCTCTCTCTCTCTCCCCTATCTTATATACACCTACATATGTACCTATAATAAATCACTCTCTAACCTTCATTCTCTGTGACCTCAGAATTTCATTCAAGTTTGTGAGACAAGAACATAAATGACACTGGCTCAGGACAGGTTTGGTGCCAATGAGTTTCTCACAACTGACAATCCTGCAAAAGACTCCATCATCATCATTGTCACAAGTAACCCAGTACTCTAAAAGCATTATTTTATTATTCCAGGGCCCAAGAATTTTGGCCCAACATGTTGACTGGATGTTAGCTACATTGATTGAGTGGGTTGGGCCAGTCATCTTCAGCAAAATGGCAGATGTCAACGTATACCTATGACTCAGACTGGGTCAATGTACTGGTAAGTCTTTGCAAATAGTTCCACAGTTTAGTTTCCTTCTAAACACTCCCTCTCAGAAGATGGTATTATTTGTATTATTCATTGTGTGTAAGACACTGTTCTGAGACCTGAAGCTGAACCAGATGAAACAGAGTGAGAAATTCAAATATGATTTATTTGCGTGACAGTTCCCAATCCTGACATTGTTGCATTCTGCAAGTTGATCTGAGCCATCCAGTAATTCCCTTTTCCTAAATAAAATTTGATGTGAACTTTTAACAGGTCCACCCCAAAACATTGGTGATATGAACAACTACTAATTTTATATAATTGCATTGTTTTGAGAAGATTTAAATAATATAAATTTATTAATAATGCTTATGTCTGCAGGGTCATCCTTCAAGTACATTCAAGTTGTTGGCTGGGACTGGGATCAATATCGGTGATCAAGGTTTGGTTTTCAGTTTAAGATCTTGAAAAATCTCAGTTCCTTATAATATGGGACTGAAGATACAGTTCTTTGTGCTTTGCCAGAGGCTTCTTACTTGACCTTGAAAGTAGTTTCATATTCAATTTCAACAAAAGTTGTAGAATTCTCTTCAAATTATCTCTTCAAAATCTATTTCTAAAGGATATATAAGAGCTTCTCTGGCAAAACCAATAAAAAATACACTAAAAAAAGAAATGCCCAATTGATACATGTTTTACCTTTTTCTCTTTTGTCTGACAAAAGTCTAAATATTGTCTACTAGTATGTACTCCAAGGTTCATTATGTGAGGATCAACCTGCAGTTGAGGGAATAAAGGAGAATATTTCAGCCTTAAATATTTTCCTTTATGTACCAAAGAGAATAATATATGCAAATATAAGCAAATAAATAAATACATTAAAAACTTAAAAAGTTCAAAAAAAGTGGGAGTATATCTAGTGGATATATTTGGATATTTGGCCCTTTAATCCCCAGTCTCAAGTTTAGCCTTGTCACTTTAAAAAATATATGATATGAGCCGGGCCTGGTGGTACACACCTGTAGTCCCAGCACTTGGGAGGCAGAGGATGGCAGATCTCTGTGAGTTCAAGGCCAGCCTGGTCTACATAGTGAGTTCCAGGACAGCTGGGGCTACAGAGAGACCCTGCTTCAAAAAGACAAACAAAACAAAACAAAACAAAACAAAACAAAAAACATATGATATGCATAATATATTGGCTTAACTGCCTTGAACTGCAAAACTGCCTTCTCACCCCATCTGCAGATGCTTGTGTTGACCATGGGCTTGAGCATTCCCTAGTTACTTCCTTTCTTGACTAAATATACAAACTTTTAAAATATAATTAAGTAAAATTCAAGTTTTACTCTTTTACTTTGTCAGACTTATTTGTCTTTTAAATGTGGAATGTATGTTGCTTAGAGGTCATAATTTGCCCTCCTATGTGTCAATCCAATCAACATTAACTTGCCTTATTTGTTTTAAAGCTAAAACTTTTTAGTCTAAAATAAAACCTGGATACAATTTCCAGCTATTTCTATGTAAATTAATACCTATTTTGCACTTTTGCCCAACCCATAACAATTCTCATATCGTTATATTATCTGAGTCGTTATCTCTAATCCATTGACTAGCATCTCAAATGCCTATACCAAGACACACACACAAAATTCCAAAATTGCTATTTGTGTCTTTGCTCCTATTCTTTCTTTGTCATTGTCTGATGATCAAATATACAATATACTTTTCAGGTTGAATTTAACTTTTCTTCATGGGAGACTTCAATAGCTCTCAACTGAATGTTTATTCAATTTACAGTCTTCATCCACTGCATTCAGTACCTTTTCAGCTGTAGCCACCTATTGATTAGGTTCATAAAAATTATAAGTTTTGAGTTAGTTCAGGGTGTTCTACATGAAAATGTCAGAGAGAAAATGGCTTGTTCCTTAGAATTATCCAAATCTAAGACTATAAAAAGATATAATTGTATAAGAAGTCTTCTATTTATCCAATAGCTTAACTATTATTTGAATACGTTTGTATGTTAAGTAAAGATAACTTGATTTATAGTTATGTATTATTTTCATAATGGTTGTAAATATGTTTATACAAATCTCAATTTCAAAACCTAAGGTGGGTATGGTGACTTTAACTCTTAGTTCTAACACAGAGGAGGCCGGTTGAGCTCTGTGAATTCAATGTTAGCATGGTCTACATAGCAAGCTCCATCCCAGCTGGGGCTACAGGAAGACCCTGACCCAAAAGACCAAAAGAAAAAAATCAAAACACCATAAATAAAGTTAATGGTTTTTCCATTAATTTATTTCAATTAATTACTTGACAATTCACTGTTCTTAAAAATAAAGTTCTGTGTTAGACATATGAGATATGAAAAATGAGGTTGAGAAGGCATCTTAGTTAGCATTGTCTGTCAATTTTACATATCCCAGGATCACGTGAAAGGAGTTTGACTTGTTGACATGTCTGTGAGGGGATTGTCTTGATTATTAACTGATATAGAAGAGCACAGACCTCTGTAGGTCACATCATCCCTAGGCAGGTGGTTTTGATCTGCATACAAATTCTAGCTAAGAATGAGCCTGTGAGTGAAAGAATGTGACAGAGTCCAAGACAGCAAGCAGCATTCATCCCTGGTTTCAGCTTCACGTTCCTGCCTTGTGTTCCTGCCCTGACTTCTCTCAATGATGGAATATGACCTAAGAGCATAAGCAAATAAAACCGTTCATCCCTAAATTGTTTTGATCAGAGTGCTTTATCACAATCAATGAAGGGAAACTAGAACACAGGGTTACACGTTAAAGGAGAGCTGAAAAATATCCCAAATATCACAGACGTCTTTAAGGAAGAGAGCATATTTAATGTTATAAGTTCAAAATACAAAGAAATCATTTCAATACATGTTTATATTTTCTGTAGATAGAGTAAACAGCCCAGTAAAGGTTCAGTTTTATCTGCTTCTCTAAATTTTGGTGATTGTGTGCAATTTTAGTCACTTGATTTTTAAAAAAATTTGTATTGAGCTTTTGTACATTTCATACAACAGTTCTTAATCAAATTTAGACCTTATCCCCCATCCATTTCTTCCCCCCCGCTCCCCGACCTCTTGCATTCTGCCGTACATGTTAAATCCCATGCTGTCAAGAGACTGTACCCACATGTCCTTTGGTATAAATTCCACAGGAGTCTAATCAGCCTGTCTAGAGACTGTAAGTAAGGTCTACTCTCTCTCATACAGTAGTAATCAGTCTCCTATAGTTCCTAGACTAGGGTCAGCCTGCTAGCCATTTTCCTTGCTCTAACTGGGCCCTGGTCTTTGTTATTTTGGGAGTCTCTTGGACTTCTCTGACCTACCAGTCAAAAGGAGGTCTCTCCATTCTGGCACTGTATTCTTTGCCATACAATCCCCCCCCAGGTGTACATACGCACTATTGTTCAGACACCTTATGTGCATTTATCAGAGGGTTACAAGCTAATACATTTCCCTCTGGCTTCTCCCCACCCCCAAGATCTACTCATCCCTACTCTCTCTCCCCTCTATCCAACCCCCCTCCTCCCTTCTCAGTTCAAATATCCCATTAACCCCACCTTCCCCTCATAATACTCACCTTCCACCATTCCCCCTCTCTCAAGTTCCCCCCTCTCCCACCACCATGGTTCCCTGAATGTCCCTGTTTTCCCCATCTCCTTCTCTGATAACTTGTGTTAGGGTGCTTTCTTTCCCTTTACCTCCCTATTTCCTTTCCATCCTCCTGGCCCCTGGTGTTACACCAGGATATGTACTCACATATAAGGGATCGGTACTACGATCCACAAATGAGGGAGAACATATATTCCTTCCTTTTCTGACTTGTAGTCATCTGATGTTTGACAAAGTTGTCAAGGACACACACTAGAGAAGAGACAATATCTTCGCCAAATAGTACTGGAAAAAACTGAATCTCCACCTAAAGAAGAATGAAATTAGACATTTATATATTACCCTACAGCAAAGTTTAAGTCCAAATGGATCAGAGACCTCAATGTGAAACCCGAAACTCTAAAAGTATTAAAAGAAAACTTAGACAGTGCCCTACAAGATATAGGTGCAGCAAATGACTTTATCACACATCAGTTGCTAAGGAATTAAGGTCACCAATCAACAAATAGGATCTCATTAAGCTAAAAAAGCTTTTGTATAGCAAAAGAATTAACTAAGGAAGTGAAGAGGAAAACCACAGAGTGGGAGAAAATCTTTACCAGGACACATCTGACAGAGGATTAATATCCAGAACATACAAAAAAACTCAAGAAGCAAAGAATGGAGAAAACAATTGACCCAATTAAAAGATAAGCTATAGATCTGAAAAGAGATTTTTTGAAAGAAGAAATAAAAATAGCTAAAAAAAAAAAATCTTCCTAAAATGTGCTCAGAAAAGCTGGGCATGGTGGCGCACACCTTTAATACCAGAACTCAGGAGGCAGAGGTAAGTGGATCTCTGTGAGTTCAAGGCCAGCTTGGTCTACATAGTGAGTTCCAGGAAAGCTGGGGCTACAGGGAGACCCTGTCTCAAAAAGACCGAAAAAAAAAAAAAATGTGCTCAGCATCCTTGGATATTAGGGAAATGCAAATCAAAACCTTTTTACAATTTCATCTTATCACATTCAGTCTGGACAAGTTCAAGGGACCAAATGATACTAAATGCTGGTGAAGATGTGGGGAAAGGCAAATCCTCTTTCACTGCTCTTGGGATTGCAAACTGGTAGAACCACTATGGGAAACATTGTGGAGAACACTTAATAAAGTAAAAATGAATCTCTCATATTATCTGGCTATACCATTCTTTGGCATATAGCCAAAGGATTCATTGTACTAAATATAGATCTTTATATTTACAGACAGGCATACCAGACACCACTCATCAAGGATGCTTCTTTTGCAACAGATGGAGACTACTACGGAGTTCCACAACAGGTCACACACAGAGAATAAGTGTATGTGAGATGCAGAACACCAAGGGACACATCTACAATGAAATCTCTACAGCTAAGGCTCAGTGAACATAGTGAAAAAAGGGATAGAGAGAATACTAATGAACCTATTAACTCTCAACAATGAAACCTCATACAACAGAGGGTGATAAATACAGAAGGTCACAACTGGCCAAAGTGGAGAGATAGTAGTGAGCTTGTCCCTGGACTGGACTCCTATATTACATTTTACCACTCCTCCACCCTAGTGCTCAGGAACCATTACAAAAGAGGGGTTGGAAAGATTGTAAGAGCCAATGTGGTGGATGACCATAAGGAAAAAGTCCTACAGGCTCCTGGGAACTTGCTCATATGAACTTGCCACAATGATGACACCATGCACAAGACCTATGCAAATTCAGTCATACAAAAACCAGCACACAACTGGGGAAATGGGAAGAAGGTAACAACCTTAGCTGAGGACTTGTTAGCAGTTGATCACAGCTGGTGAGGGAAAGTTGATCGTTTTTAAAGGAGTGATGGCAGGTAGGTTCAACATGGTCCAGTGGATGAACTCATACCAAGGGACATCTGGGTACACAAACTCGAGTCTACAGGCCTTTGTGGGATTCTATCAGGGGAGGGTGTCTGAATATTATTAAGATATATCATGAAAATCACAAAAATTCAATAAAAATATGCATACATTGAAAAAATGAAAATAAAAGAAATGAGGTTGGGTAAGGACATAGAGTAAATATCATAATTCATTGTGTACATGTATGAATTTCTCAAGAATAAGAAATAATTTTAAAAATTCAATTATTTTCAACAAGCAAAAAGCAACAACCAAAGGAGTCAAAATAACCCTCGAATTGTAAAAAATTCCCATGAAACGTATATGTATTTTTAGGTATTTTCATTCTCCTTTTCACCTGAATCAATACTAACCTGGTCAAAAAGAAAACAACCAAACCATAGAAATACCAACAACAGCAACAACAAGACAGTAATTGTTTCATTTTTGACATAATACTGCACAAACATGGATTTTTAATAAAAATAATAATCTTTCTAGGTGTGTACATTGTATGAGTGTAAGTGTGTATGTCACAGAGGATGTGTAGTAATAAGGGGACAACTTTGTTGAAGAATTTCTCTCTTTCCAACTTAAATGTGTTCCAGGATCAACTCAGGTTCTTGGGTTTTTACAGAAAGATCTTGAGGCTTCTGAGCCATATTACTAGGCCGGGCCCACAATTGTAGACTTTAACCATTTCAAGTAAAATTCATGAAACACATTGAAAAACCTGCATAACAAAACTGGCCTTAGTTTCAGACCAAGAAAATAATAGAACTCAATTCAGAAAATGATACTGAATTTCCACTTACTCCCCTTCACCAAAATTCAGAACATTTCACAATAATTTTATCATTGTCCTTGAAAATGTAGCTCTGTATTTATAGTAACTATATAGTAACTCTGCATAGCAGCTTCACCGTAAGTTTAAATTGCAGGGCATAGTGTGCAAGACTGAAGGCAGGAATTATACTGAGATGCAATATGGAAACTAAATTTGCCTGAGAAAAGTGATAATGTCTTTAAAAACATGAGATTAGATACCTAATTACAATTTTCACTGAATACAAAATGTAAAACAATCATTTGTTTCCAATTTCATTCCCAGATTTTACTCATTTTTAATAAAAGGTTTAAATATATTTCCCCATATGATATTGTCCATATCCACTCATACTATCTCCTTCTAACACACCTAGATATCCCAAACCCATTTTCTTCCTGGTGTCCTGTCCACAGTTTATGTACTTATTTATTGTTACTAATAATCACATGATTTCAGCTAGCACTGCCTACATGCTCATGGGTATGTGATCACCCACTGGGGCACGAGCAACCTACTGGTACCCACATCAGCAAGGAGAGTGATTCTCCTCTCAGAAGACATACATGCTAGGATTGTTTTGAATGTCTTGATACATTGCAAGCTAGATGCATAAGGCAACTATGCTGTTTCCTCCCCTAAGTTGTTTTTGGTCACAATGTGTTATCTCTACAAAAGAAGGGAAACTAGAATGTGGGATTACACATAGGGTCCTTCCCCATATTTGCTGGGAATTTTAACTGGCCTTATCATGTGCAGGTGCCATGCAGACTCCATAGCTGCAATGGACTATCCATGCCAATGTATGAAATCACAACCTCACATTTCGTTTCCTCATCAACTACCCCCTGCCTTCAGTCACTTCCTCTTCGAAGTTCTCTGAGCTTTGGATGGTGGCAGATTGATATGGAGGACTAATCCACAAATCCACATCCGAACTTTCAGTTATTTAAACTGGGAACTTTAACCAGTTATGAGTCTCCATACAAACCTCTACATACCTCAAAAAGAAACTTCCTAACCAAAATTGAGAACAGCACAAATCTATTCTGCAAATACAAATGGAATGTACCTTGACAGCATGACCATCCAACGAAACAAGAGCAAGTTCTTCCTCCCAGGACCTGTGATCTCCCAGTCATGGGCCTGTGACAGGTCCACAGAACCAGGCATGAAATTCCTCCCATGGAAAAAACAGGTGCCTTATCCAATCAAAAAGTAGTTGGCTAACCGCGTAACTATCATGACACTATTGCACAGTAGGTACATCCTAATAACAAGTCAGTGTTGTAGTGTTCTGTGTAGTGCTGGTTAAAATCATTCATATGTTTCTATGTTTCCCCTAACCCTAAGCCGCACAGGTATGAACTTTCTGAATAGGATTTCCATAGTGCAGGATGATCAACAATTGATAAGTGAGCACTCATGAAATTAGGTTTCTCTAAAGTAAAGGAAGATGTCAATCCAGTGAAGAGAGACAGCACATTACAGGAGAAAATATTTTCAGCTCTACATCTGACAGAGGATTAGTATCTAGAATATACAAAGAACTTAGAATAATCAATATCAAGAAAATCAACCTGATTGAATGTGGGACATATATCTGAACAAATAGTTTTCAAAATTAGAAATATAAATAGCTAGAAAACACCTTTAAAAGTGTTAGTTCCAGGACAGCTGGGGCTGCAAGGAGACTCTGTCTCAAAAAGACAAAAAAAAAAAAAAAAGTGCTCAGCATCCTTAGCTATAAGGGAAATATAGATTAAAAACTATTTTAAGATTCCATCATCTCACCTCAGAATGGCCAAGATCAGGAACACAAAAGACAAAAATTGCTGGTGTGGATTTGAATAAAGGGGTGGTTTCTCAAGTTACTGAAAATAGAATTAGTGTATGACCAAGCTAGACCACTCCAGGGCACATATACAAATGCTCCCATGCTCCTCCACAGAGACACTTGCAAATATATACTTATGACAGGTTAATTCACAATAGCTAGTAAGTTGAATATAACTTTAAAAAAGGCAAAATTAATCTGTCTGCCCAATTCATAAGTTAATGCTGGCACCAATCAATATGTACATATTTAAAGCAAAATATGAATACTTGGCCATTATAATTGCAATATAAGAAGTCATGGTGATGGAAAGAAGACAGGTATGTTTTATTTGAAGCCTCTTTTTCCTTGTTGAAGTTAATGGAGAAAGCAGAGAGACTTTCAACACAAGTGTTCTTTACTACCATAAATCTCAAAATGAAAGCTGTACTCTGCTGCCCAAAAGTTACTTCAAATGCAAGACATTCATTAAATGGTGTTGGATTAAAAATAAAACAAACAATGAAAAGGATCACTGAGAGTTCCAAATGAAACAGAATGATCTTGTCAGATGGGAAAGATCAATTAGTAGTAAAGTGCCCAAGTTGTTACTATATTTACATAATTCTATTAAACATTAAGCCTCTATTAAAGTACTTAAATAAACACTATTAGACAACTTTATAAATATAAAGAAACATAATGGGACAAAAATCAAACCCAAACCTGTTTGTTTAAAATCCAGTATCTTTCCATTAGAATACATGCTTTGCATAAAATAATCTGAAATTTTGCTTTCTGTTTTCAAATAGATATAGGGTCATTAGGGACACATGAGAATAAATATCCTTTGAAAATATATTTGCATTATTTTCTCTTTCTAATTATGTATTGGTGTGAAAAAATGAACAAAATCATAAATCTATGAAAACATAAAGGATATGATTTTTTTGTTCTGTTTCCATTTTTTCTTCTGAAACACTTTGTGGTGTATGATGTTAAATCTATTTTAGGTCATGTTACAGCCTGTTTTGAAGTGTGCAAATATTATTCTCTGAGTGTGCAAAGAGCTTCTGAGGAGAGAGCAGTGTTATATTTTTCTGCAGATCAGTTGCAGAAAAACAACAGAAACTTAGTTCAATATAATTTAATTATGCATATTGAAACTCAGAGAAGCTTCTCAGCCCTGGAGTGGGAGAAATCCTTGACTGAAGAATTAAAAAAATAAATATGTATGTATTATTTTATGAAAAATTTAATGTATGATATGAAGAAAAATTACTGTGAACATGAACCTCTTCAAGATTTTCTGAATGGTGAAGGTATTGTGCTATTGCTTTTTCAAAAACAGTATAGTACTTTCACAGTATACCAGAGCAGGAAAATGATTGTTACATGGCATACATTCTTTTTGATAAGATCTTCCAGAATTATCTCATTAAATTTCTGAAATCTACGAGTTTTTAAAAAGTATGCTTTAGATACTGGAATCTAAAATTTTAAAGTATTTTCAATAATCAAACAAAATTCATATTCGTATCCATATATTTTTCTTTCTGAAATCATTTTTACTCATGTTCTATGCTTCTTGTTGCTGTTTTGCTATTAGAAATTCAACGGACTGATTAGAAGTGGATAGATTTAGCAGAATTAATTTAGAGTGAGTTCATTAGAAAATTTTTTTTCAATAGTTTAAACTTATGCAATAACCTCTTCTGTTTATGCTTGCTATTTTTAAAATCAACAGTTTACTTTGTTATACCACCAAAATATTACATGTAATCTGGTAAATGATAGAAGAAAAGATAGCACAAACTTAAGAATGGATGTCTATATAAGTCTTGGTTTCATATATGTCTTATTTTGGTAATTCTTAGAAATAAGAAAGAAAATTAGGAACTAAGTAATAGCTAAAGTTCCAGTTCCTTACGATTTCCAAGACATCTGAAAACAATATTGCTCTTTGTCTACCTGTGACTGTGACGCAGTTAATGAACTAAGGAAAAGAAAAGAAAAGAAAATTTTCTTTAATGTCTCACCTTTGTGTTATTTCTCATGAAATATTACCTTTCTACATTAGTAACCTGTAACAAAAATAATGAGCAAATTCAGTTCAACAACTACCTTCATGTGATTCAAAGGTGAAACATCACACTTTAAAATGGAGGCAAATAATTTTCAGTGATAACAGAGACAATTAAAATTTAGTAGAACTACTGGATTGTAAAATATTCTTTGAATTATACTCTTAGACCAAAGGCTCTATAAGCTAAGAATGCCATAAGGTACCTCATGAGCCATTTTGGGGGGCTGTCAGGAAGGCACAGGATCTATATTTGATTGTGGATTTTCCAGTACAGCCCTAAATGGGCGTGGGGCAGCCACTATTCTGTAAATAAATCCCCACCCTATGTTCTGTTAGCAAGCCCCCCCCCCAAAATTGGTAGGATTTTCAAAAAAAGAGAGAGAGAGACAGAGAAATCACTGGTTCGAATCCCCGGCAACTGGTGCTCAGTGTGGTGCTCGAAGGAGAAAGAAAGAAAGAAAGAAAGAAAGAAAGAAAGAAAGAAAGAAGAAAGGAGCTGATCTAAACCTTCATTATTCCATCAAAGTTGACCCCATGTTGGCAAATCCTTTGGTCTTTGATTTCTTATTCCTATCCTCCCCCACTTAAACTTCATTACATATATATTTTTATGTAGCCTGCTTCAAGTTATTTCTGGAAAAAGTGTTAAAAATTGCCTCTCTTTGGAATAATAATAAAAAAATTTCTAAATCGGTAAAAAAAATTGAGCCTAAGATATAATTTAGTTTCAGTAAAACTGTTCACTTTAGAAAATCTGCTTTTGTTTCCAAAGTGTTAACTTATACAGTTTAGTGTTCTAGTTTTCAAAATACCTCTTAAATTATTTCAGCTGTATCTAATGAAATTTACATAGTTGCTTTGCTGAAAACCTACTTTGACCACGATTGTGACTGCTGTTCAGAAATAAACTAATTTTTAGCTTTCTCTAATACTGGAAAATGTTGTGCACTCTGAGTGTAAAAGCTGAACATATTTTATCATAGCTTAGAGTCAACTGAATGTTGAAATACAAAAAAATGCAAATGTAATCTTTAAAGTCATATATGAGTATAGCTTGTAGATTTTGAATGTACTCATATACAACAAATATAAACGTGTAGTGAATGCATACTTACAATGCTTTAATTGTTGAAAAGTATATGGAATTTACTTTTAAATTGATAATTAATCAGTTTTAAATGCTGAATTAGAATCTGATGCTTGCAGAATTGAAAACAAATGCCAATATTTGCCTGGTTATAATCAGAGAAAATGTCGCCAAAGTAATTCTATATTAGCACAACTCAATGTGGTAATTAAGATAGAAAAAAAGCAGTACTAAGCTGCATGTCCTATCAGGCTCCTCAAGGAGGAAAAAATAATCACTGACGTGACTTGAAATGTGTCCAAGGGGTTTATTTAGCCTCCAATTAGCAGCAAAGTTCTGTTATTAAAATGCATAACAAATACCACCCTCTACATTTCTGCACCCCTCATTATTGAAGTCCTAATTTCAGATGGCTCATTCATTTGAACATGTATTCAAAAAGCCAGATTTGACTTTTAATTAGACTGCACAATCAGTGCTGTCAGGTGAAAAGTTGGAAGTACTACAGACTCTAAGACATATGTCTCTAATCCCCAAGGGTCTACTTCTTAACCAGAAGCTAACAGCAGAACAAATGCAAGAATTGTGGAACAATCTACCATGAAGCACAGGCTGGATTGGTGCCCCTGCCTAACCTTTTGGTTTACCCCTTTCATGAAATCCATATAGGAAATTCACATCTAAAGAGAGAAGGTAGGGACTGTCTTTTCTCAGCTTGAGAAATTATATTCTATTTTCTTACACCTTTCTACCTTTTCCTGTATTATTCACTTTCGAATCATTTTTACTTCCAAGTAATGCCTGCTTGCCCTTTAAGTATCAGCTTACTAATATATATCTAAAATAGAACAACAGTAAGGAGGCTTGGTAATATATTTACTGAATACTTTTGAGACCATAGCTTATATGTTGGAGGTATCCATTTCTATTTATAAAAAGTCTACTTTAAAGTTGCTTCTTTGAAAAGCACAGCATGTCTCCTTTATAAAAGGTTTAAAATATTGGTCACTTCCCAGGACATATCTGAAGTACTATATTAACCTCATGCTACAAATTTCTGCCATAATTCCACTTTACTCATTTGTAACAAATGTTATATGCAAGAATGTCATGTATCATGATGATATATAACTGAGTACATCCTAGTACTCAGCAGGCAGAGGGAGGTGGATCTCTGTGACAGTTACATGTCAGCTGGTCATCTTTTTAAAAATGTCTCTCCTACCTCATGTCCTAATGATATTCTGCCTCAGAATGAAAGCTATTTCAGACAGCTTGCTGTTTGCTACTTGACATATTAGCTTCTCTGGTCATGTTAGCAGGAACAAAGCAGTAGAAAGTAACGTCTTCCTGTAGGAAAGTCTTCACAATTGATGTGATCTTAATCTCATAATTAAAAAGATCTTCAAAATTTTGCTAAGAGAAAAACACTATTAAAAATCAGGAATGTGTCAGTTGCTTTAAATAAGGAAAACTGTTGGTGAGTACATTTGATAATTAAGTATTTGCATATGCGTGTTAGGAAGAGTATGAATGAACATGTGAGTACATATGTATAGAAGGTATACATGTGAGCATATGTGTATGTATGAGTGTGTATAGGTGAGCATGTGTATTGAAGTCCACAAACACAGAGTCAGGCACATGCCTTTAGACCCCCATAGTTGGGAGGCAGAGACAGGCCAATTGTTGGGACATCAAGGCCAGACTAAGATGGTCTACATACAAGTTCCAGGGCACTTTTGGATGCAGGTGAGAGAGACCTGTCTCAAAACAAACAAATAAACAAAAAAAAAGAAAAATATTAAGAAAGAAGCAAACATAAAGAACTCAACAAACATATGATTAAGGGTATGCATGTGTAGTATACCAAAATGTATATGGTGTTTGAGGGCTATTGTTATCCAGCAATGTCATGGGTACCAGTGGGCCAGTGGAATAGTTATAGAACCTGAGAACAATTCACAGAAATTTAACATATGCGGGAATTTTGAGCAAAGCTTGTAAAGGATTATTTTGATCTTGATGGTTCAGAAAATATTTATCCAAGGCATATAATTTCCATATGACTATATTCTATTAAATAGAAATAAAATCCAACTTGTCAATTACCATATAGAAAGAAAATGGATTAGATTGTATTAAAATACACCATTCAAAAAGTAAAAGGAAAACCGTAAAGTGGGAAAAATATTTGGTCAACAAAGATTTCATATTCAAGGCATAGTTTTAAAAATGTCACATGACACAATTAGAAATGACAGGGCTTCATTTTTTTAACCAGGAACAGTTTTTGTTGAATTTTGCAAATTTCATACAATGTATTTTGTTTATATTTATTTCCCCTCCCCAATCTGCACCTTCCTTAATGCCCCCATCCCTGTAATAAAAATAATTTCATTACTTGTATTTGAATGTCTGCCTCCCAGGAAAAGCAAAAGTTCCACATGGATTACGGAAGAAAATATTTTACATAACAGCACTTGATAAATTATTGTTTAATAATTGAATATAAATAGGCATTTGTCTATGTAAAGTAGTAAAATATACCCTGTTTACAATACATGAATAAGGGCCATGTAATGAATACTTAAATAAGGCTTACAAATATCAATCGTTTATCCATGAAATATTAAATATAATTTAAATATTAAATATATTACTTCCCTATATTATCTATTAATTAAAGTATTGTAAAATGCATCTTCTAGGAAGAATTACACTAAAAGCAAAATAAATGGCTATATAAATATGTAAATCTAATTAAAGTAAGGATTATTGTTTAAGCAAAATATACACAGGCATAAGTTCACAGACAATAAATTTTCATATTCAAACAGTAGTGGTAGAGTTTAAGTACACATTGTATTATATATTATTCATGCTGCATATAAATAGCTATGATATATTGACAGTCTAACAAGTACAAAGCACTTTGTAGTCTTTCTACCTCTCTCACATATAAAAAATTCCACAGAGCAAATATTATCTTTCCATCATTGGTATAGAAATGAGAAGCCCTGAAGTTTCCATATCTGCCCTGGGCACCCAGGAACTGGAGTTTGAAAGTGTCTATGTGTCTCTGTGACTGTAATTCTTGAACACTCCCCCCTCACACACACATAAAACAATCACGTTTATTTTGCCAGTATTATTTTAGTCAATCACTAGACTGAATTTTTTTGAGATGCTATTTTTTTCAATGAAACCTTGCTTAATTTAACTGTTTGAATAAGGTTGTATTCCACATGTTATGAATAGTTCACTAAACAGGCAAAAAAGTAACAGCCAACTAACGAAACAAAAAATTAGCATTTTGAACTACTATTGGAACATTTCAGAAAATTTTATTTCCTTTTTTAAATAATGTATTGAGAATTTCATATATGCATACAAGGTGTTTTGATCAAATCCATGCCCACTCCCTCCCCTCTAACTCCTCCCATATCTCCCCATCACTTTTTTTTCTGGTAATTTCATGTACTCTTTCTTCTTCTTTGATTTATTTACTTTTATGGGGCTTTTGGCTACTCTAATATCCCCCCCTCCGAAGAGGTAACCCTAAAATCTTTTAAGGATTAGATACAAGCTCCCAAAAGCTTTCAACATTTTTGGCCTTTGGAACAGACTGTGCTGCTAAGAGGCCCAAGGACATTTTGACTTTTAGCCGAGAAACTGGCTACTTTCCTTTAGAGTCTTTTTACCCTAAATTCCTAGCCAATTCCTAACTCCTATTCTTATCACACCATCCTCTGAAGAGGTTACACAAATTGTCAGTAGGGAATAGGGATGCACACTGCTCTGGCTTCTTCCATGCTGAACAAGGATGCAGGGTGAGGCAATTGGAGTCCCCTTCAGTGGGTCTATCTAAAAGACTCCTACATAGCTAAACTCTTATCACTAACAGGAAAAGAAAGTCTTTGAATCGTGAATAGGAGATGTGAAGGAGAAATAAAGGCAAGAGTAATTCGCATTGCTAGTTCTAGCCAGAGAATTAGAAAAAAGTCAGAACACGGCAATTTTCAAATGTTCCTATGAGTCCATTGGAATTTCTTGACAAGGGCTTTCGAAAGCATCCCTCTATTGGGTTCTTCCTCATTTTTCTTCTGTTTTCCGAGGCTGGACTCTAGAGTGACAGATTCAGGGTTTACTTTCAGGTGTTTTGATCGCTGTTGTAGTGGTTAGAATCAATGTCAGTTGCCTCTCAAAGGCTTCTAGATAGGGAGAGAAAACAAATTTATCCATTTTAGAACAATAGCTGGTTACCTCCCTTAGCTACAGGTGGAGACCAAGATTTGAAGTCTTAAATCTGGGAAGCACTTTCTGATTAGGAACAAAATCATCAATGAGAAATAATTGTCTAACTTTTTATATAGACTTATGTCTAGGAAGTATAATCCCTTGAACTTTTAAAGAAATACATTATTGACTTTACTCTGGTTATACTTTCCTTTGGGGTATTTAAGACCATACAGTTGGCCTAAATAAATAAATTTATCTTTACAGTTAAGGTCATTTGAGGATCTGTTCCTCAGGGATCACATGGGCTTTGGAAGAGCTCCTGGTTCATTTCTTTTACCAGTTCCATCTATATGAAGATAAGTCAAAGGTCCAGCTCACTATGTCTGGCTTCACTTGGAATCATGAATGTTTCCTCTGAGTTGACCCTCCTCTTTGTAGACTGGACACTGGTTCAAGTCCATCTCATGGGGGTCTCCATGTCCTCCCTGAACAAGAAGACAGGTGACTCAACACTTTTACAGGACATTTTGAGAGATGTTCCATAGTCCCCTGGAACTTAGTCAACTTTGGAGGGCAAGGGGCAAAAACTGTTCTTTAAGTCCCTCTGATCACATTAGTATAGGCCTCAAACTATGGTTGTTAAACATCCATCCAATAAGGTTAGTTCCACCAGTCTGGTACTTTTGATTATCATGTGCTACGGAGATAAGGCATAGGTAAAAAACAAATATTCTCAGATAAACTTTGACTAGATATATATTTTGTTCCTTAAACTAGTTGACTAAACTATGACCTTGGAATTTTAAGATTATGTCTATATTATTTTGTTTCATCATTTATATATCATAACAAACCTAAATAGACATTCATTCTTGCTTAGGTTTCTCATTTTTACTGTCTATTTTGGAAAATATCTCCATTTCCCATATCCTTTTAACTTCTTTTGCATTCTCATTTTCTTTTTTTTTTTTTAATAATTATGAGACACAATAGCATTAACAAGCCAATTTTCCATCTATTGTGAGACCTCTTTTCCTGGGGATGCTATGGAATGCTTATTCACTTTTAAGGTTCTAGTGTCAAGCCAATGTTTCATTAAAGTTTTACTGGGGAACCAATGTATTTATTGAGCTTACTTACCAGATAACTGAGGGGTTTCTGAGGTGTATGTGTGACCTGAGGGTATGCACACTGGAAAGCCTTTATCCAGGATGAGTCATGCCTTCTCTTCCTAGCCTTCACAAGATTATATTCTTTAGCCCTTCACAAATCCAGGATGCCATGTGTGATTAGGGTCAAAATACATACAGTTGGCTGGGAAGAGTGGCTAGATACTCCAGTGAGTGTCCAGTGACCCTGCTTGACCCTCTTTTAATGAATCAGCACAACCATCAGCAAGCCCAATTGTGATGATGTTTAGCACTCAGGCTCAGCTGACGTTGTAATGATGGCAGTTATTTCATGCAGAAGGAGTGCTATATAGCATCATCTTATTACAAGGACCTGGAATTTAAAAGAATTTGGTGCTTGGATAGACATATGAGGGAGAATATACATCATTTGTTTTTCTGAGTCTGTTACTTCGCTTAGTATAACAGTTTCTAGAGCCATCCATTTACCTGCAAAATTCTTTTTTTCATCTTTCTTTACTGCTGAATAGAACTCCATTGTGAAAATATACCACATTTTTGTTAACCACTCATCAGTTGAGGGGCATGTAGGTTGCTTCCATCTCTTAGCTATTGTTAAAAGAGCAGAAAAAAACATGGTTGTACAAATGTATCTACAATAGGATGAGTCCTTTGGGTATACCCCAGGGAGTGGTATAACCAGGTCATGTGGTAGGTTTATTCTTAGTTTTTTAAGAATTCTACACCCTTCTTTCCACAGGGGTTACATGAATATGCAATCCCACCAGCACAGAATGAGCATTCCCCAATCTCCACCTCCTGACAGTATTTGGTATCATTTTTTCTCTTGATCTTAGCCAGTCTGGTGGGGTAAGGTGATACCTTAGGTTGGTTTTAATTTGCATTTCCCTGATTACTAATGATGTATTTCTTAAGTGTAAAATTCTAAAAAATTATAGCACATTTATTGCAAATGACAAAAATCAAAATGCATGACAGGATGTTATCAACATTGCTATACAAAAAAACAAGAAAATCACTAACAATACAAAGTGACTGCAATAAACTAAGAATGCAGTTATGTTATATTTCTTGTAGAGAAATATTTCCCCTTATATGTAACTAGTAATTACTGTCAATGAAGTCTAAGATCAAATTTAGTCACTGAACATTATGACTCTATCTGTGCTAGAATCTCAGTTCCCAATCTTTCTTTGTCTTCGTTTCTTATCTATGGGAGAATATGCAGGAAGATCAGAAAGTACCAGATTGTTTCTTATGTTTTCTTAGGAACATAGCCATATTGAAGAGACAATTAAAAACATGATGTCACTGAAGAAATCATCTTGCCGAATTTAAATGAGGATTGCATATGTATGTAAAAATTTCAAATTATGTATAATTTCAACTATACATGAATACATTCTAACTATATATACATGAATTCTAAGTATTTTTATATTTGGATGTGTAATATGTACAATATATTCAAGACAGCATGGTATAATCTTACTACAAATTTTAAAATTAAAGGAAATTTCACATTGCAATCAATAAAATAAACATTGTATAATTTTGATTTTTGCATGAAATTGAAGTTAATCTATAGCTCAATAGGAAAGTCTATCCAAGAAGTCAGGTTTGTACAAAAAAGGAACTGCAAATACATTGATTAATTTTATAGAGATGGAAACAGGAAGAAACCATACATGGAAATAAATGTTTGATAGGCTTCCTTTCAGCGGGGGATATATTTTAAGTTAATGCAATTGCTTTCCTCCCCCTCAAGTCTCAAGAAATATATTTAAAGAGTGTTTGCAGAGGAATGGAGGAAAGAAGTTTCTGCTTTTCTCTTTTTTGAAGATGCAATCAAGGAAATCAGAAATACTGAACATCTTGGTATATGTGTCCTTTCCAAATTCCTGGTATCTTTTTCACTATTATAGTGATAAATCTGTTAATAACCATCTAATAACGGAATGTAAATTCCCCTTACCCTATAAACATACAGAATTTACTACAAAGATTTAACATGTGCATGTATATATTTTTATTTTATTATAAAATGAGGAAAGTTTTTTTAAACTTCAAGAGATCATCATTTCAGATAAATATAAAATTGATGTAACATAACATCTCATTTGAATCAGTGATATTACCCAAACTGTACTAATTGTTACTAATACCCTCCAGAGTATTGTATCTCTAATTTTATATTAGTAGGGCCAATATTCCCTGGTCCTAGAAACCATGTGAAACACGTTTAGTTCCTAATTCTGAACATACACGGGGGATGAATTAAGGGAACTTTTTAGAGATTTGAAACCCAAGTGGAGAATTACTGACATCCAAATTCAGTGTCCACGGATATTCTGGTCATAAATTTTTTCACGTTAGCTTCTAACTCACTCCATGAAAGTGAATACATGATTTTTTGAACTTATGCAAAAATGCCTGTGATAAGTTGACAGCACAGACTAATAAGATGTGAAAAGTTTACTCAGCATTGCAGCATGTGAATAATCACGGGGCCCAGCACATGTGATTATATGACTCCTCCTTGGCACAAGCTTGTTCAGCCAGCTCAGTTTAGTAGCCTCTCATCAATTGCCCCTCTTCAGTTTCAAATAGAACTTCTCAATCACTTTGCATAAAGCTTGGCATACATCAATAAACTCCATTCTTATTTGCAGATGCTGGTGTCCTACTTTAAAGCCAGAATTAGTTATTAATTTAAACATATAAAATGAATATTATAGTACTTTAAGGCTATTTTCTGGAAATTATTAAAAATTTTCCCAAAAGAATATTATATATTTCATAAACTATAATTAAGACTATAATTAAAAGTATATATGTACATGTCACTTTGCCAAATCTAGCATTACAGAAAGTGTTTCTTTTCATTACATCATATTAAGCTTGATTCTAGATGACTTCTCAAACATTAGAAAATACTCAGGACCAGGAGGCATAGTGTCTTATGCCTATAATCCCACTACTTAAGAATCAGAGGCAGGGTTGTCATGATTTTACCATCAACCTATTAGGGTCCAGGCTTCTCCATCCTATCGTATGAGACCCAGTCTCAAACAAAATAATACATAACAAAATCAAAGGGAAGCAACAAAGAGCAGAGCTAAACAATATTACAAAAACATAAAAAGAACAAAGAAAGCATTGCACAGCTAGAGTACTTTGTGTTTGTTAGTTACTATTTAAAATGTTCAAGTTGAAAGGCAAAATGAAGAAACGAAGAAATGAGAGGGGTAGGAAAATTAGAAGGAGGAGGAGAAGTGAGAGGAAGAATTTTGTTTTATACTATGATGCAATTAAAAAAGAGGTGTCCTGCAGAATGCAGAAGTTCCTAGATAAATCCCTGACATTGAAATGAATTTTTTTATTCAGTTTAAAAATAGTCTCCAGGCAATGTGAAATTAAGGTATTTAACTATGCTATATAGATGAAAATAGTTTTCTTTGGAAGAATATTTATTTCTTTAGTGTGGATTCAAACACTACCTAGAAGAGTAAAAGTACAATAATGAATGTGGAACACAATGCATAAACACAGCCTTTGTCTTAAAATGATCTATTTTATTTAAACAGTAATTTCAATGGATTCCTTTCATAGGTAAATAATTTGCAAAGGGTTTTTAATATTAGATTTATTTAATATTTCATAGATTTAAACAGATTTATTCACTATCCTATATAAAATCCACACAATTTAAAGTTATTTTAAGAAGGGTATTTTGAAGTCTTAATAATTGTAATCATTTCCTGCTGAATGTAGACACTTGTTGTAGATACTTTTAACCATTATGGAGATATGGAGTTTTTCGCAGGAAATTTATTTCTCAAATGCTACCAGTATGTTCACTATTCTCACCTAACTCCAAGCTCCATAAATTATTTTTTAATATTTAGTGTTGCACAGATAACAATTAACCTTGATCATATTAATTAAGCAGATAAAGGAAGACAGAAGAATAGAGAGAACTTAAGATAAAATGTGAATTTCTAAAAACTGGTGGAAAAAAGAATTTTAATAGAATATCCAAGATATTTTCTTCACTTTTCTGACACCAAACAGCCAGAGTAAAACACGGTATTGTTTCTTTAAAGGATCACTTTATATCACTTATTCCCATTGGATGAAACAAAACCATTGCTTCTTTCACACATAGCAAGATTTATAATGTCTACAACAAGATGTAAGTATACAAATTTGCTTATCATGCATTTAAATGACTAAAAAGATTCTTCTTAAATCACCTAATAAGTTGTATTGCATGCAACCAAATACCTCCACAAAATAAGGTCATCCTCGCCTCCTGTAAGAAAATGTTGAGCAACTGATTATCTAAACATTCACAGATATCAGGATTTTATCTTTTCTAAGTGAGGTAACCCAGACCCAGAATGACATATACTGCAATGTTCTTATTTATTTGCAGATCCTGCCTCTGAAACTTTAGCTTTGAGTATATGACCTAAATAATCTCAGAAACCAGGAAAATAAACAAGGGTCATCGTGGTGGGGGTGGGGAAGAGAAGGTCTAGAAAGAGGGCTAGTCAGACATAGGTGCTATGAATGGGAAAAGAAGGAAAATGAGGATGCCACACTCTATCTGAGCAGGGATGAATAATAATACAGAGGGAGAAGGCAGATGGAGAGATACATAAAACTAAGAATATTTATAAAGTCTATAAGGAAACATTTTGTAAGCTTACTTTAAAGTACAGTGTGTGCGGGCTGGAGAGATGGCTCAGTGGTTAAGAACATTGACTGTTCTTGTAGAAGACCTGGGTTCAAATCCTAGGACCCACATGGCAACTAACAACTGTCTGTAACTCCAGTTCCAGAGGATCTGACAATCTCTTCTGTCTTCCGCCGGCATTGCACGACATGGGTGCACTTACCTACATTCAGACAATACACTCATGCACATAAAATAAAAATAAATATTTTTTTAAAATACAGTGTGTGGGTATGTAGTTTAAATGGTGTTACACAACTCTGGTTGATAATGCGTTCACCAAGAGCCATGGCATGGGAAACTTCTCTTCCAGTTGTTGGCCATGGGGTATAAACAAGTTGCAAAACAATATAGACTACTGACATTGCCCTTGGTTACCCCCAGAACTTGAAGTTAAGATCCTATTAGTAAATTATTCAGGCACTTTGGACACAGGGCTCCGAGGAATTAAACTGGAACTAATCCAGAAGACTCCTCCCTAGGTACTAGCTCTCATAGTACAAGAAGTTGTTATACACATCTCCAAGGTGAAAAGCAATAATCCCACTCAGTTGTAAAAATTATGAACGACAAAAATAACCAGTCCAGCAAGATATCCTCAATAGTACAAGAACAGCACTTTTATTTGGAGGATAACCAAAAATTAAGGCCTTCTCAGTAAGAGAAAATTTATGCCAATTAATGTAAACCTAGACAAATTCCCATAACTGTGAAAGGTCATAAAATCTAGAAAGGATCCTACTAATTTCAATTTCCTAAATCAATATAATTTTTAATTGTATTGTAAATATTTATCCTTTTATCTACAGATGAGTGTAGCTCTCACTGCTAATCAAAGAAGCTTCATTTTACAGCAGATAGAGACAATTAGAGAGATCCATAACTGGTGAAAATACAGAGAATATGTGATTGTAAGGTGTACAACCCAAATTGATACATCTTCAATGCAATCTCTATATCTAAGGCTCAAGAAACACGGCAGAAGAAAGAGAAGAAAGATTGTAACAGCCAGAAACCAGGATGCCTGCTGCTAGATACCTTCGTCTAAATATGACAGGACTGATACATGCAGGAAGTCCCAATATCAAGGTTGTGCAAACAAGACCTGCATGATAACAACACCAGCCTATATGCTAATGTTGTGTTTGGAAATTTCACAAGGCCCTACTCTTAGATGAACAACTACCTGAAATCAATGGCAGTTAAGAGAAGGAAAATGTTTTCTTCAAGGACAAACCACCTTATAGGTTATCCAGTCCTAACTGGTCAGCCCTAAATACATGTAATTATGAGCAACATTAAGTGTACTCAGTGGATATATAGATTTCATGTACACACATATAGATTAGCTATTTCACACACATGTAGATAGATATAGACATAGATGTATAAAGAAGATGATTCCTTAATTTTAAAGGAAGTTGTATAATACAGAAGGTGTTGAAGAATGTAGAGGAAGGGGTAGAAATTCTGGTAATACAATACTCATGTATGAAATTCTTAAAAAATTAAATAAAAATTATATTTTGTCTTCGATAATATGTTAATGATCATTGAAAATGTGAGATTTGTGTAGCCTTTTTTTCTGGGGACCGATGTGACATGATGACTCTACCTCATTAGGTGAGTTGCCCATTAGTCCACACTTTTTCCAGACTTTCTGATATAACAACATTTAAACATATCTACTCCAAATGTATCTACTTTTGCATACCATAGGTGCACACACCACACATAGGCATATGTGTGTGATGTACGACTCTTACCTTGGTGAGTGTTATGTTAGAGACATTATAATATTTAACTATGTCATAATTAAATATGTTGAGAAAACTTAAGTATATACTTTTCCTACAATTGGATATTCTTATTTTTTAATTTTTAAAAATTATTTAAAATGCAATGATCTATTCATGGTTATATTTAAATGAAATTTACTACATTGTACTAAACTTTAATGAAGTATGCCAAAGAAAAAATTCTGTTTCAAACACATCACATAAAACTGAAAACTTAGAGATTAATTGTTAGTATGTATGCAGATTTATAAGTGTGAGTAAAATGTATGTTCTGTGTGTAAAAGAGAAATGGGAAGAAGAAAAGTAGAATTCACCATAGAAACTAGAAGGAAAGAATAAAAGTGAAGAAAAGTGGATCGTTATAGATTTATCTCAGTGTAGTTTGATTGCGTGGTCTTCCATCATTTTTCTGTTTTCAAAGCCCTTTTAAATAAAATGTCCCTTTTGAAACTTCAGAAAACTTCTATCACTTTTATTTTTGTTGTTTGTTTTTTATAAGGCCCCGCTATGTAGACCCAGCCACCCCAAAAGTTGCTATGTAGAACAAGCTGACCTCAAAGTCAATGAGATCTGCCTGCATCTAAATTCCAAGTGTTGGGGTTAAAGGCATGCATCATCATGCCTGGCTGTTTCTGTTTCTTAAGCCATTTTGACTTAGTATAATTTAATACGTAACTATATTCCAATGTTTTACCCTTTCTCTCTTTTATGGATTTTGTACCATTTTCTTTACGATGATGACTCATGACATGCAGTAGGATGACGGTGGAAAACATAACTGATGCATCGAAATATGAATGTGATGGATATGAAACAAATCTGTGAAACAATCTACCTGAATTGCTAAAGTATCACAAACATAGTGATAAATACACTCTATGCATAATTGGAGTTAATTAGAAACTTTTCCAGGAGTATGCGTTCCTATTTCCTTATAGATCAGTAGTACAAAATGCACATAATTACTGAGTTTCATTTACTGAGCATTGTATTGTATGTGGACACTGCTTCATAATAAAAAGATATTGTTTCAAATTTTCCTCTTTTCATTCTAATAACACTCTGGGAAGTGGAAACTCACGGGCAAGTTAGTCACGAGGGTAGTCTCATAATAAATTATAGGAGTTAAGTGCTAGTACTGCAAAGCACAGTTTCAATTATGAATTTTTTTTCTGTTTTCCACAGCTATTAGTCTCTCCCTCAACATTTTATTGTAACTCACAGACTTGGAAAAGTTTTAGATTTTTTTGGTTTAGGTTTTAAAATTTGGAGAATAAAGTGAATTGTTTGAATCTTCTTTCCAGGAAAAATAACAATAATTTCTTGTTTTAATTTCACTTGATTTACTACTTATTCAGAAAGCCAATATTATGTGTATATGTGTGAAATTACAGAGAATTAGAAATGTTTTCAATGCACCAGGATACCAATATGACTAATTTGAAGCAAAAGTTGTGTCATGTTTGAATTGGTAATGGAAGGACTTTTACTTGGATATCTCTGTACCTTTAAGGTATTATCATTGTATGTCAGTCCTCATGATTGATATATATAAGCAAGAATGCTAATTATGAATAGAAGGCATTAAAGGGTGGACTCAAACAACTTAACAAATCATGTATTCTCATCAACCCAGTTTTCCCCTCCTTGCTACTTCAGCAATTTTTGTGGAATAAGAAATGCTATGGCACATACGTAGTCCCTTATTTCACAGGTAACTGTTATGCTTCCTCTGACAAAACACCACCTTTGGAAAGTATTTGTTCATAAACATGTTTATTTAACACTCAAGTGAGAGATGCTATTTCAGATATATCCATTTAAATTATAAAATTCTATTGTTTGAAATCATGGCATCATCTTGAAAGAGTTTGAATTGACTTAAAAAAATTTTATTGAGCTTTTGTAATTTAATATATCAGTTCTTAATCAAATTTAGACCCCCTCCCCCATCCATACTCCCCGATTCCCCCACTGAACCTCATATATTCTGTCATACACCTTATGTCCTAGCCAGTCAAGCATTGGTACCCAGATGTCCTTCAGTGTAAATGTGTCCACTGGAGTCCAGGGCAGGCCTAACACCCATTTCTCTCTTCCCCTCTGGGTCCTTGTTTAATTGAGTTGGCATGGGTCCTGTGCTGGATGCCACCATTCCAACAGGTTCACATATATAAACTTCCAGGGGCCTGAAAGCCTCTGCTTCTCTGTGTCCATGAACAAGCCCTGGGTCTTAAAGTCTTTCTTCCCCCTCTTCCTCAATGGTGCCTGAGCAGTGGGTGGGTGAAATTGAATTAACTTTTAAAAAATATTTTATTTATTATTTTTATTTATGTGTATGAGTATATTGCCTGCATGTATGTAAGTGCATCTATGATGTGCAATGCCCTCAGAGGTCAGAAGAGGGCATCATATATCTTGGACTTGTATTATGGATGGTTGTTAGCTGCTATGCAGGTGCTGGGAATACAACCTGGTCTTATGTAAGAGCAGTCAGTGTACTTAAGCAGTGAGCCATTTTTTACAGCCCCTTAATTGATTTTATAAACTGAATTGAATTTAATTTTGCTTTCTTTAGAGCAACTCTGGATTATGAATTTACAAAAAGAAAGAAGTATAAACAGATAAGCAGTATATACAATTTCACAGTAAAGATTAAAAGGAAAGCATGCAACCTAAAATATTCAATATTCTAAATATTTTATAATATATTGTTCTTCATTAAACTAGCTATAATACAACTTAGCAGATATTGGTGTTTTTGTAAATGATTGTCAAATGACAATTGACAGCTGCTGGTAAAAAAGAAATAGAAGCCTGAGTATAAATTTGGGGGAAATGATAAAAAATTCCAATATATTCCTTTCATGGACTAGGCTATCATTAATTACTTGTTCATTAGTAACTAATTTAAACAACATCAAAGGTTACTAAAATACTTGACAGATGCTTGATAAGGTAGAACTGGTTCTACCTTATCAATCAGTGTCAGCAGGCATGTGATGCTGGATACACTATAAGCATAATTAGAAATAATGAGAAGCAATTGTAGAAGTATGTGTTCTTGTTTTCTTATGGGTCATAAGCAAAATATAGACATAAATCTCAGGCTTTATTTACTGAACTCTGTCATTTGTACTTGACTGCTGTGATATATTCTAACATCTCCTGCTTCATATGAAAAATCAATCACTTCAAATTGTCCTCTTTCATTCCTACCTCCTTCTGGGAATGAAACCCCATTTCACGACTCAAACGTATGTCTCCTCAAAATCACATAACTCAGTTCTTATATCTCTTTACAGCAGTAAAGCTGATCTGTAAGGACACTCTGTTCAAATGAGTCTGTCTCTTTCCAATTGAACGTATCTCAATTATGTCTTTTGACATATTTAGAATAAGTGCTTAAAACATAAGGGGGCAACACTCAGATTCAGTGTCAGTAAGATGTCTCCCTCTTTGAAATGTGACTCAGAAAGTCCCTCAAGTTACATCCATAGTCTTTAAATGCATACTAGGCAGGCATCTGTAGTACAATAAGCAATTTTGAGGTATTGCTTGATCTGAATTTAAAGTATTTACATTTTGACGTTTGTAAATTTTTTGTTAAAGGCTTTGTTGGCTTCCTTAAACCATGTCCATGTATTTATCTCCCAATTAAATAAAACTTTGTCATATACTTTGGAATACAGTCAAATCAACTCTCCTACACAGATTAAATATCTCTCCTGACTGTGACCATGTAACAGTAATCCTTCTCACTTGTAAAGTGCACTTTTGTGCCAATTGTTTTTTGATCTGGCCAAGGAAATAATAAACTGAGATTCAAAATGGGCTTTCCTGGCATGTTTGCTGTGCCTCCATGTTTACATCAGCACCATATTTAGTAAATACAGCCTCAAGTTCTCCATAAGTTCCTGGACATAGGTGCCTCCCTCCTCCCTCCTGAATCTCAGCTATTTGTTAGAAGTTAAAAGACCCCAGAGAAGCTGCTATGAAAAGCTGGAAGTATCTGGGAAGTTTGTAGTGAAAGTGAATAAGCATCAAAGGAGAATAACAAGAAAAATTAAGGTCAGTGAGGAAAGTTCATTAGAGGTTATGAAGAAGGGCAACATGTAGAGCTGAGAAGCTGAGTCAGTCCTCGGAATCCACACAGAAAGAAGCTGGACATGGCATGTGTTTTTAATCCCAAGGACCAGCACTGGGAAAGTAGAGACAGGCAGATTCCTAAGGCAAAAGGGACAGACTTCACATAGGCCAAAGAGAGACCTTTTCTTTCAAATAAAATAACAAAAAATGGTGGGTGTTGCCTGAGGAATGAAACGATGTTCTCTGGGGCCCACATGCATGAGCATACATGTGCATATACACCTGCAGAGACTAATGAGCATATACACATATGTTTCACTAAATATTCCCTTCCCCCTCCCTGGGGGACCCAGGGTCTCCCAGTCTTGATGTGGATAGACAAAACCGACATGGTACCTTCCATTTGTGTTTTGCACAATTTACGACTAGCTGGCGGTGTCCAGGCACCTTGCTCTCAGTTTTCAATATGGCAGAGGCTCCACCCCTTTTCCCGATGTGCTCAGCGGTCTGTAGACCCACCCCCAGACCAATTCTAGACTTTTGGAGGTGCTTCTGGATACAACATGTGTATATACACATACACAAATACAAACACACGTACCATCAGGAAAACTAAATGGACCTTCTCCATTAAAAATATATTCTATTCAAGCCTATCATTTTTTACACAAACCTATATCCTGTTCAATGCTGTTTTGTAGAATTTGCACGAGTTGTAATACAGTAGCACATATTTTTATTTATAGCAGTTAATTTCTTCTAAAAATTGATTAACAATATCTGTATCAGTTGGCAGTTATCTACTTTTTCCTAACAGAGCCATAGTGAGCATACTTGGAAGTGTGCAGATGCTTTAACTCAACATTCTTACCATGCTTGACATTTTCTTTGATCACCCTGATGGATTTTCTCACTTGAATGAAAGGAAACTGAAAAGATGCAAAAGGGTAAGAGCTTTGAGAGCTGCAGAAACTACTGTCAGAGCAGAAAAAGAAGCTAAAGTAACTTCTTTAAAGACTGATTTTTGTCACAGAGGAATCTAACTGCATAATTCAGATTGTAGAAAATAATTCAAAAGGAAAAATGTCTTCTCTATTTGTGATTTTTATAAGAAGTAGTAAATGGAAACATTAAATAGCAAGCAATACTTTTTTTCAGGGTTGCAATATAAAATTCCCTATTATACCAACACTAGTAATGAGGGAAATTTTAATTTTAAAGTTAGGAAGACTGTGACCTTCAAAGAATAAGGAGTTTTCAAGCTCAAATGAAACATCAGAATGGAACTTGTTTGTAGTTTTGGTGTTGACAAGGGGGCCACTCAACTGACTCCTGTGTTTATGCCACTATTATAAATTTCATGTCGAGAATGTTTAGTATAGTTTTCCTATAAATCCTTTCCTCAAATAAAGTTCATCAACCTATTAAGGTAAAAGTGATTTTTTATAAAACAATATCAGTAACTGATTTACATTGAAAAAAATGATTTTCTGTCTTAAAGACTAGATATATCAAAATGTAAAACTGTAATCAATATATATTGAGTGAATTACTTAATAGTGATAAATTATTGTCTTCTAAATCTTTATATTGAGTAGATCATATATTTTTGTTTTGGACTAAAGAGTTTCAACAAATTTCTCAAAGCCTGAATATTGCTCAGTATTTTATAGATAAATGCAAAATGATAGAATTAGATCTTATTCACACTACTAATTCCATATTTTTTCCAAAATAGTAAAGCAATCATGTTAACAAATAATCCATAAGATTCACCCTATGTAATAACCATGCTCCTTTCATTACTTGATAAAGATTATATGAAGTTGTCTTACAAATATTTTGTGTATAATTTTCTATTTTCCCCTGACAACTTACCAAAAAGCAAGCAGGTTAATATAGTACAATTATACCTCTCTGGTTGCTTGCAAAACCCATTCCCTTGCATATTTATGAATTAGTAACTGTTCTCCATGTGACTGGCCTTGTAGAGGCCAATTGCACCACCCTTCTTTCTCAATTCTTTAACTTTCCAATAATTTTCTCATACTATGGCTCCTAGCTCCTCCAAGAACAGCAAGAACATCTGTGATTTTCTGAGGAGTCTCATGTGAGTTCACAAGTTAACATAATCTTGCCAATGACATCCCTACATCCTTCCTATATTATTGATTAGAAGCAAAGAGCAAATTCTACAGGCCCTCAAGGAGTGCTTCTCACATGCCTTCTTCTTTAGTGGATTTCTGTAATGATATGGAAAGAAATCAGAAAACAAAAAACCTCAGATTTGATTTTTGGATTTCACTTTCCACCTTCCATGTTTTACATACGCTGTTTTGGCAAAACTTACTTTTGAGATAAGTTGTTGTGCGCCTCAAGGCTCTTTTGAGTGGTTCATAACATCAACAGAGTAGGCAACTTCACTGATGTGTATCTGGAAGCAGCTTGCCTCTACCCCACTTAAGTTATTACTCCCTAAGATTTTTCCACTTTGGTGAGCATTTGGATTCCTCTGCAATAGGAAGAAGGCCATGTGAAAAGATGAGAGTATTTGGGGAACAGGTGAGGTGCAAGGTCTGCATTACCCCACTTTCTTATTTGCTTTCTTCTTCAGGCCTGATGAGATCACTTATGACGATGTGGTCAAGAATTTTTGCTAGGTCTGTGCATTTTAACTCTGTGCAGGTATGTCCCTGTGCAAACACAATATTTTACATACCCTAAAATAAATACAATTTTAAGCCTAGTATCTGGTATAGATTGCATCTTTTTTAAATTTTTCATCACTAGAGGCCCAATGATGCCCTACTAAACATTACAAGCTATTGCCATTGCTCTTGGTTACTCTCCATAGCTTGAGGGTAAGAACCTATTGTTGAAAACACTACATACTTGAGTCATAGAACATAGAGAAATCAAGCTGGTCCTGACCAATGAAAATATGCTGCTAGCCTGTTCATTACTGTAGCTGTCAAGGTTCATAGCTACATAAGCTTGATGCTCACTTTTCTCCTCCGTTAGTGTGCGTAGAACCTTCTAGCACTATGAAAGATAGTCAGTAGGGATGAAGCTTCCAGGTCAGTACTGGATGTCTCATTAGTCTATGTCACAAGTATGTGGTATCTTCAGCAATGGGCTCCCAATTATGGAAGTAACCCATTCCTGACACTGACACAGTTCCTATGCTGTAGATTGTACCCTGCAGCTTGTTTCCTTGTTATGCTGTTTAATTTTATGGAGTTTTTATAAATGTAGCTTAAACTTTTTAATTTTCTATAATTCCATTTTTCAATTTTGGAATTATTTCCAGTGCCACTTGGATTCTGTTCAGATAGTCCTGTATATACTTGTAATTTGAAATTTTTTCACTGTGTTGTCTCTAGGAGTTTTCAGTTTTAGGACTTACACTAGAACCTTTCATTTACTTATAGTTGAAATATGTATAATATAAGGGATAGGAATCTAGTTCCTTGAATGTTGGGTATCCAGTTTTTCTAACACTTTTGCTGAAGTGTAAATCTTATAAACAATGTATGCTTTTAATATTAATTTTTAAATTAAAGTTTTATTTATTATTTTTACTTTATGTGTATGAGTATATTAGCTGCATTTATGCAAGCACACCTGTGTCTTGCAATGCCTACAGAAGAGAGAAGATGCCATCAGATCCCTTGGAAGTGGAGTTACTGATGGTTATTAGCCACCATGGAGTGCTGGGATATGAAGTCTGTCTTCTGCAAGAGCAGTTGTGAGGGACTCTTAACTGATGAGTCATCTCTTCAACCTCAATATTACTGATTTTTGTGGCTTCTGCTCATTGGTTTTTATTATGATCCTCTATCCCACTGTATTCTCTCTGATGTATATGCAGTCTTCTTCAGAATTTCAATTTTATTCCCCAGAGAAATAGAAACAATTATAATATTCCTATGGAAGCATAGGGCCCAGGATAGCCAAAGCAATCCATGCTTTTGTGGGCTGCTGTACTATTCCTGATTTGAATCTGTACCTCAGAGAATCAGTAACAAAAATAACATGGGATTGGTTAGAAAAAACGATTACTATTTAATACATTCTGCCAGTTATATTTCAATGTGATATAGAAAAAGCATCAGGAGAAGTAGTTATCATTGATAAGTACTTATTAAATTCCTTCTAAATGTCGTTGGGATATTAGAAGCCTAGTGTAATTTATGTGACATATTAGTATCTCCTGGTTTTAGCAAATTTAATAGAAGGAAAATAAGATTATAGAATTGTAGAATCAGAAACTTTTCAGTGATGTTTTTGCTTATCAAATTCCAGTGTAATAATACTGTGTAATTGAATTATATTTCAAATTAAATGTCACCATCTTTTATCCTTATTTATTTCTCTATTGCTATGATATCAGTTTCTAATTACTTCTATAAGAAATTCCTAACAAATTAGTGACAAAGCAACAGGCATTTATCGTCTTGCAGTTTGGGGAGTAAGATGATTCACATGATTTTATCGGATCTAAAATGAAGGGGTTGGCTGAGAAGCTTTCTTCCAGCGGTTTCTTTTCTTGCCTCTTTGGGCTTCCAGTGGCTGCCAGTATTCCCTGGCTCCTGGCCACATTACTCTGCTTTACTTCTGTGATTTGACTGCTTTTTTCCCTTGTGTACTCAAGTTTTCATTTGCCTCTCTGGATTCTTATCCTTGCATAGCAGATGCACCCTGACAATCCAGAGTAATGCACTTCAATTTAATCCCATCTTCAAGTCATTATCATGGAGGAGATATTATTAAGCCTTCTATAACTGCATATTCATGTACTTGAGAAATTCAAAATAAAATTATTTAAAGTGAATATTCAATAATTCCTATATTTCCCTTAATGTTATATTTTGTTTAAATGGCAAGGATTTGAAATCTTGGTGAAAGACACATTTTTTAATTATGCAAATATTTCTCCTGCATTCTACTCCTGAATAAGAAAATTACACACTCAATTCTTAGATCTTTAAGATCTATCCTCAGTAATACAATACATGTGATATTTGTTTATTTCAAGATTCACATTTTTGTTTTAATAATGATATGCATCAACATTTTCATACCTTAATTTCTCGAGGATTTAAAGAGTTTTATCAGCATATTTATAAATTATACTGTTATTGAGTGTATAAAGAAATAGTATGAAGTCACTATTATTAGAATGCTTGTTAATGGACTTTTAGATATCATGTAATTCAAATGGTGGAAATTCCTTTATATTAGATGCTCTTAAAAAGCTTCAAGCAAGTTTTTCACAACCTCTACTGGGTCCACAAATGTGATCAGCATATGAAAAATGTATTGACGCAAGAGTTTCTAACTTTCATCCCACTAATGTGACATGTTTACCTGTCAATACTTCCTCTTGTTCACAGGTATCTGCTGTAAAACCATTTCTGGGGTTAAGATGTGAAAATGGAACAACTCAGAAACTTCACAAGCTTAGGAGACAGAAAGTAGGTTCTTGTCCTGGTTTCAACTCTGTTTTGTGAACTCTTAAGTTTTTCCATTTTTCTGGATCCCATTTCATTCTACTACAGATTAAATGACAGAAATGAAATTCGCCACACACATCAGTGAAAGTGAAATAGGCGATGTTAGCCCTGTGCACTATTGCGGTAATTGCCTCTCTTGAAGCTTTGGTATCACTGACTCGAAGAAGTGGAAAATCATTCCAAATCAAACAGTTCCTTTTGGGCTTTTGCTTTGGAAAAGAAAGTTAGGGCTGGGAATATAGCTTAGAGACAGAGCACTTGCCTATCACACACATCAGTTCCCAGCAGTACAAATCGATATATCAATTGACAAATAAGTAAATAACTTTCAGAGAACTTGGGGGCAGGAAAGATGTTCAGCAGTTAGAACTCCTTGATGCTCTTGCAGAGCACCAGTGATCAGCTCCCAGCACACATAATCAGGTAGCTCACGATTGCTTGTAACTCTTGCTCAAGCAGATCGAACACCATCTTCTGGCATCTGAGGGTGCCCCATGCACATGTGCATACACACATAAACATACACATATACCCTAAAATAAAGGTAAAATAATCCTTAAGGAAAAACAAATTGTAAAAGCCACAAGGGAACAAAGGAATAAAACTGTGATTGCCCATAATTTATTTTGTGCTTTGGTGGGAAAATAGATTCTTCTTTTCCCCAAGCCAAACTTTTCCTCTTGGTTTTATATTGTGTGGGAAATAAACACTGGCATGATTGGACCCATATTTGGTTTTAATTAATCCTGAGCTCTACATTTCAGGTAAACCACATTCCTTACATTCAAGCCTCATGACAGTGATTCCATAGAAATATTTTCTAAATGCCAACTGTGAAGCCAAAGGCATTACACATGCAACTGAACAACTGAGCTTACTTTATCTTCTCTAAGTGTTCTCTGTCCAGTGCTATACCCAGTACTGAGCATACAGACACATGCTCTCCTTGGAATTGAGATGGATAATGGTAAGAAAGATTCCCAGTATATAAAGACTTTTGCATCCTCAAGATATCTAACAAGAAGAATGTGGTGAGATTAATTGCTGCAAAGAGCAGAGGCAGATTTCTGACCTCTCTCCTCACAGGTTGAGGTGACAGGCCCTCCTGCCTCTTTCATGAGTAAGCACTGATTAAACTCCTCTCAGGAAGCCAGTTTCAGACATTATTATATATCAAGACTTTCACTCCAGGCAGCAGTCTCTTTTCTTCTTGCTCTTTTTCTCATTTATTTTTCCTCCTTGGAGAAAGTGATCAAGAGGCAGCTTTACCTTGAACTGGACTCTCTGTAGTTCCCTGATGTATATGTGAATTTCAACCTGTACTTGCAGTTCCTTACACTTGGTTTTGACTCTGCAGATGCCAGGGAGTGCTACCACAGTTACCACTGAATGGAAAGCTAAAACTCACCCTAGTTCTCTGTTAAAAGACAAAAACCTACAGTTGCATAAGCGGAAGACCACTGTACATATAGTGACTCATGGCAACAATTATAACAAAATAATGACTTAAAGATTATTGTCAGAAACTTGACTTAATAGGTCTTAACATATATGAGAAAATACATGAAATTCTGTGGGCAGGATGGGGAGGTGCAGATAGGGAAAGGGAGGGGCTAAATATTATTGAGATATAGTTTATGAAATCCACTCAAAGTTAATAAACATATATTTTAAAAAGATTACTATGAATGTCATAAGACTATTTCACAGGTAATTTTAACCTTGATCTTCCCAATGCCTCAGGGAATAATACAAAATAATTTTATCATTATTTTGTAAATGTAGAAACCACCCCAAAGAGATTGAGTGAATTTCTCAAGTTCTCACTTCCAGGAAGTGTCACAATTGAGAAGGGTTTTCAGGCACCCTGTCCTCAACCTAATTGCTTATACATTTCCCTCAGCACTTTATCTTCACTGTGCAGCCTCATAAGCTCGTGTTTCTAGAGAGCCTGCTCATTCAAATTTTATCTACAGGGAATTGTCAGCACTGTTCCCACCTGAATTTTACTTCAAGGTAATGGCTATCTGCCATTCTTCATTGTCACTTCATAAGATACCCCATAAATATGGGGCATTTGGGTCACTATGTAATATTCCATGGCCCTCTGGTAAATGTAGAGCAGGTGCACATGGGAATCTACAAGCATGCCACTCAGCTAAGTAGGTAAACAGAATTTGCTGGAAAGCATTCTGTATCTTTCTATGTTCCACTTTGTTAATGAGACTCAGAAGTATTGTATGGGTTCATTGCTTTACTTCAGTTTAAGAAACCTTTCTCTGTTTTTTTCTGTAGTATGCGCCAACATCACATTGGCCAATCTATCACTAGAAATTAGCAACCCTTCTTTATCGGGCACATCTATTTTATATCTTTCCTTTGAAGTGCATTCTTTTTTTCTGCATTATTTTGAAGAGTCATTTCAGAAAACTGTTCCTTCACTGGGATATGAAAGCTCACCTTTGAATGGTGTAAGTCTATGTGAATAGTATGCCCTGCATCCTGTCCTGCTCCCTTACTATGTAATTACTCTTTTGAAAAGCCTGTTTCAGAAAGAAGCTTACATAGATTGAACTGTCTTGAAATGGCCTTGGTCACAGAAAATGTGTGTGTGTGTGTGTGTGTGTGTGTGTGTGTGTGTGTATGATTTTGATGAAGAGAGTTCAAACACATCTGGAGGACAGAGGCATCAGACAAATTGCTTGTAGCTGGAGTTACAGGTGATCCTGAGCCACCTAATGTGGGAGCTGGGAACCAGATATGGTTCCTCTGAATGGTCAATGCTTGCTGTAAACTGCTGAACCGAACTCCTGCCCCATCTATCTTCAATTTTTAGTAATGATTCCTAAAGGAGCATTTAACTCCATATATTCCACGTTCATTCATTAATTCATTCATTGAGAACTTTCTAACAGAGATGAAACTTTCAATGGTCTAGGCATTATGGAAAACTTACTTTTTGTGTGTTAGGGATAGTGAAATACTACTAAGAGAAGTTCTTCACATTGCATTATGTATTGTTAATATCAATTGCTTTCCTATTCAAGAATAATAATAAGAAATAAATAAAAGAAATGAAAGAAGCAAAGAGAGTGAAGAGGAAAGGATAGAGGGAGAGAGGGAGACAGGGAGGGAGGAAGGAAAATCAATTTGACAGTGTTGTGATACACAAGCACATATTCTGGAGAAGAGGCTCTTTCTTAGCTCTCAATGCTTCAAGCTCCTGAGGTTTGTGTTGGCACAAACACATGAAGGCAATTAGGCACAAATTATGTTTTTCATTCTTTCTGTTGAAATGAGGTATAATGTATATATAAAAATAATTTCTGGAAAAAACCAATATAATGGTATAATGGCATATAATGCTACTTAGAGAACTATTTTATTCTTTACATTTTAACTTTGACTGGTTTCAGTTTTCTTATTGTATGTTTCATACATGTTGAAAAGCTGAAAACGCACATTTAATTACTCTAACACATTATCTAGTAAATGGGAAAAATAACACTTAAACAGACTTCACAGACATTTTAGGTCAATGAGAGGAATGAAATCTGAACTGGTTTGCTATTGAACTTGTTTATCTAAATCAGGAATGGTGGTGCATAACTTTACTCTCAGTACTCAGGAGACAGAAGGTGAATCTCTAAGATGGAAGACGGCCAGGCCTACACAGTGAGTTCCAGGCCAGCTACATGGGTACCCTGTGTCAAAAAATAAAGAAATAAATAGATAAAAAGCAAAACCAGAACAACAACAACAACAAAGAAACCCAATGAAGTGAACAAACAGACAGACAGAAACAAAAGAAAATAATTATTTATCTGTTTTTTAGGGGTTGGATTGATGGACAGTTTTAAGAGTTCTACTAAACAAAGTTTCCTTCACTATGCTGGCTGGAGAGTGATCTGCTTTTTTAGCAACATTTTCTTCTTCGCCATCCTCAACTTCTATCACTTCATTCTATGCCTTAGCAATCAATTCTTAGACTTTGTTTGTTGGAATCAGCAGTAACAAAGTGATGTGATGCTATTGACCATTAAAGAGCACAATTAATGATAACTGAAATGATGTTAATGTCAATTTTAAACACAAAAAACACATCCTTATGTGTCCAAAATATAAAATATTGGCATGGAAAACATACAGTTGCAGATATTTATCTGGAAAGAAAAAGGGGGAAAGGATATTAAGCAAAAATAAAGGCTTGCGGCAAATGCATTTTATTTGGTATGTTACATTTAAGTTTTTTTGTTATTTTACATAAAATTAATTTTGCATTTCCCTGATGAGTAAAGATGTTGAACATCTTACAAATTATCAGTCATTTGCATTTTATTTTTAGATAACTTACTGTTCAGGTCCATCTCCCAATTTTTAATTGGGTTGATTTTTTTAAATCATTAGTCAAGTGCTTTGTATAGTCTACATAGTAACCCTCTGTCAGAGGTATAGGTGGTAAAAATTTTTCCATTGTGTACGTTGAATCTTCACATAGTTGGCCTATAAAAACCAATGAGATAGTTGCAGTGATTAAAAGTATTCCAACTGAAAATAGGCCAGGACCAGATGGATTCAGGAGAGAATTCAATCAAACCTGCAAATAAGAACTCAGACAATTACTCTTCAAATTATTCCATATATTTGAAAAGGAAGGAACACTACCAAATCACCAGAATCACACTAATACACAATAACCAGTCAAAGGTCCAACAACAAAAGAAAATAAGGAAGGGAGATAAATCTTTCATGAAAATTGAGTGTAATGACAGAAGATAAACAGATACAAGTTTTCCTTTGGCCACAAGAAAAGACAAGATAAACACTGCACATCTTCTAACAGAGACTTCTCTGGTCATTTTCTTTTCTCTTTAGTTATTCTTCAACTCCTATATCATAATCTTCTTGTCAATATGTGGTGTGTGTGTGCATGTGTGTGTGTGTGTGTGTGTGTGTGGTGTGTGTGTGTATGTGTAGATGTATGTGCATGATTTATGTAAGTGTTCTTGAGGTGCATATACATATATGTGAATGTCTTCATGCATTTGTAGGACAGTACAGGCCAGATTTCTATGTTTGTGGTATTTTCCTATAGCTGTCTACATAAATATTTTTCAGGCGGATCTGTCACTAACCCTAGAACTCACTGATTAGCTAGGCACTCTGGCCAGTGAGCTCCAGGTATCCACCTGTCTTCACACTTGCTTCCAGTACCGGGGTTACAAACTTTCACCTCTGTTCCTTTTATGTTGGTTTCTGGGTAGCCAAATTTGGGTCCTCATGCTTGCATCACAGGAATTTGAGCAACTGAGGAACTTCTTGGCACATCTGTCTATTTTTTCCCATATCAAAGGACTACTTTCTCAAATCCTATCACTTTGATGTACCTTATAAATGCCTTTCTTATATGAGATGAACTGATACTCTAACATTCATAGTTACTCTTAACAGTGTGCTTCAAGTTCAACAGAAAAAGTGTCTTTCAACTCTTCAAACGTGCTTCAAACTCAATTCCTCCAATACTCTAATTTCTTAATTCTTCTCTTTTGTAGATAATATCTGTTCATGCATCAGGCTTCTATCTTCATATGACTTTCCATCAAAAGTCTTCCAAATTGAATTAAAACTTTCACAAATGTAGCGTGTGTGTGTGTGTGTGTGTGTGTGTGCACATGTGTGTCTTTACACACAAACACATAGAATGGTACATTTTGGGGTGGCTACATTGTGATATGAAATGGTCCTACTCATTCTTCCTTCTTTTTCTCCTTACACAAATGACAGACTTATGCCATTACACATAGTATTGTAACTATGTCATCACAGTAGAATCAGCATTTGAAACTGTTGTAATGATTTCTTATGTAATGGCTTATGAATCAAATTTCAGATACGTGAACTACAATATAATAAATAACTCTACACAGGTCTTGAATATCTAAGGTATCTTCTCCTGCTGGTTTGGCACTTAGCATAAGCATCACAGATTTACCAATTTGAATTCCACCTATTACATGTGTATTAGTTACTTTTTTCATCATTGTGACTGAGTACCTAACAAGCAAGAACTTAAGGGAAGACAGGTGTAATTTGGTTTATGGTCTGAGGATGCAGTTCATCATGGAAGGGAAGGCGTAATAGCAGGCAGCTATTTGTTACTTGGTCCTGACCATAAATTTTAAAAAGAGGAGGAGGGATGAGAGGGAAGGGGTCAAAGGAGATGGGAGAAGAGGGGAGGGGAGGGGAGGAGAGGGGAAGAGTGGGGAGGGCAGATTCAGCTAAAACTATGGTCAAGCAATGATCTTTAAAACCTAAACCTAAGAAAAGGCACTTCTTCAGCTAGGTCTCTTGCTTTTATAAGGTCCAGCATTTCCCCAGAACAGCACTGGCAATGTGGTACCAAGTCCTCAAACAAAGAAGCCCATGATTGATATTTCACTTCAAAAAAATTTATTTATTACTTCTATTTTGTGTGTATGAGTATTATGCCTGCATGTAAGTAAGTACAGCTGTGTCATGCAATGCCCGCAGAGGACAGAAGAGGCTGTCAGATCCCCTGGAAATGGAGTTACAGACAGTTGTTAGCTACCATGTGGGTGCTGGGATTTGAACCTGGATCTTCTTCAAGAACAGTCAGTGTTCTTAACCACTGAGCCATCTCTTCAGCCCTGATATTTCTCTTTTAAAGCATTAAATGTAAATATAAGAAATGTAAAGACAAGGTGACACACCTTCATTCCCACTCCAACATAGAAAACAAATTCGTTTTTACTCTTTGAAGGCCATTTTTTACATGTAGACTTATAACTTTAGAGTGAATGTAAATAGCACTCAACATATTTAGTCTCAAATATGAGTTTACTAAATATTGAAGGTCTATTCTGCTTGATAACTATAACATGTTTTCATCTAAAGTTGCTAGAAATATGCATATGTTGGTATATAAATAGATATGAAAAACAAGGATAGTTTCATGTACAAACAAACACACAAACTTACATTTGTGGACAGAATTTTTTGAACATTTAATAAAAGAATATTACCATGAAAAATCCTTATGTGCTGGGTATGGTGGTACATGCATTTAATTCCAGCAGTCAGTATGCAGAGGTAAGCAGATCAAGGTCAGCCTGGTCAGCTTCCTGGCCATATGGGGCAACAAGGAGACCCTGTCTCAAAAGTTAAAACAAATAACGAACCCTTATGCTTACTAATATTTACCGCACAAAATTTTTATTAATTTTAAGCCTTTATTTATATCCTTGAATAAATACAGACACTCATAACACTTTAGTTTCTCATTCCCTATGACAAAGGATTATGGCTAAAATGTTTTCATCGTTGTCAGGTTAAATTTTACTTTCTTTGCATCTTTCTAGGATGGATTATAAATATTACTGATTTTTAAAACAGAAGTTAAGAAATATATTTTTGTTTTTCATATGGTGTTGCTTAAACGTCATCAGTAGGGAATTGCATCATACTCAATCAAAATTTTTAGAGTGCTGCAGTCTATTTTTTGATAGCAAACTGTCGAAATGTCATTTCTAATATTTGTGCAATGAGCTTTTTCAACTGTCATCTGTGCTTAAACTCACTGTGGCCAACTGTATCTTACTTGCTTGTGGATTTTGAAAAAAGAAGTAGTTGAAATGGCACACACCTTTGTTAAGTTAACCTGCAGCTGTGAATTTCTAGGTGAACTCAGACTAACACAGTTTTAGTTTTGGCTTTGACAAGATCTATATTGTTTACCTATTGATGTTTCCCATATTTGAATTTTAGAGTCAAATGGAGTAATACATAAGAAGTCAGTATGTAAGTGGCGTACAAAGGGCATTTTCAGAAGAAATGTACAATAGAAACTAGTACCTTAACATTCTCACACAATGTGTCATACTCTGGAAAAATGCAGTCACAATTATAGAATTTGACATTGTGTATGAGTGATATGCTAGACTCTTATGTTTTGCTTCTATACCATGATATATACATTTCAGTAATAATATTTCTTAATTTAGACAGTATTTCTTCTTTACTAATGCTATTAATTTATAAAGAAGCTCTAAATACTTTATCCTTTTTCTAACAAATTATGCAATCCAAATGAAAAAAGGGACTTACTCTACATCATATATGAAAGTATGTTTAAATAAAAACACTACCTCTTATATTAATATATGATCTCATATGCTAATCAATGTCTCCTTCTATTGTCAGTTCAGCCAGTGAACTTGGATATATGGATTTTTTAACATTTAAACTCATTTATATGGATTCCACATAGCTAAAGAAATAAATACTCAAGAGAAAAAAATCTAATTTGAATCATTTGAAAACACAGGTTTCTGAGAGTACATTTTCTTTTAATGGAATGCTAAACGGTGATTGCTATATTTAGAACAGGTAAGGAAACAAAAGATGCAAACTTTTTCTGTAAGACTACAGCCCTAAATCATTAAATTCACTATATACCCAGTATACACAGAAAATAACTGAACCACCAACTATAAACAGGAATCTATTTAGAGAAGTCAAATCTTATATCCCTCTAAATCCATTTATAAACTGAAAACTGTCAGGGGGCATTTGTGATTGTATTTTATTTGGTTTCACTGCCGAAATCAAAATATAAAATATACAGCTAATCTCTGTAACTCACTGTTTGTGTTGGGAAAGTTAAAACACCAAGAAAAAAAATCTTAAATTTCAAAATTAAATTTTAAAACCAGTGGCTGTTTACTTTGGTTTGGGAACATTAGCAGGTATTTAAATATGAGACAGGCACAGAAGCCTTATAGTAAGCAACAATATAGCTTTGGCATACAAACTTTTGTTTCGTTAAGCCACAGATGATGAAGGTAAAGCATGCGGAAGCAGTATTTTCCTATTAGTGTACTGTGCTACAGATTGACTTCCATAATCAGTGAAGTTACAGTCCTTCATGTCTCTTGGGGTCTTATATACATCACTAACTACACAAAGTGCTGTGTGTGAGAAAATCAATAAGCAAAATGCTTAGATGATGAATGTTTACAATTTACTCTTTTGTTGCTATGGTGTTCTCATAAAAAATTGTGCCAGAGGAGTGAGACTAGAGACACAGAGAATGTAGACATACCTGTTCTAAATGAAATATATTCTTTGTGGCTAAGTACCATAGCATGTCTATTGCTTTCTTGTTACCTTGTTACATATAAATATCAAACTCTACATAACTTATCCTTATTTCACAGAGAATACATATGCATTAGAAAAAAATGTTGGAATAAACTTAATGTTACAGTTGCAAAAATAATTTAGACATAATAAAAACAAATAGTAAATACAAGGGAATGCAATCAGGAAACATAACTATTTATACAAACTTACTCATTTTTAAAAAAAACCATAGGATTTCACAGTAACCCAAATTAGCTTTGAGCTCATAACAATCCTCCTGTCTCATTCTCCGAACACCAGAACAATTTTTGATGGATAATAAATCTAAAAGATAAATTTTTCAGTATCACAACATTTTCTCTGGAACAGCTGCAGATGGTTCCACAGGCTTTTGAAAGGTAAGGCACCATCAAATGCATTTGGCATATGATGAGGAATTTTCATTACTTATGACAACTTCTTAAAGCCTCTAAATTCAGTTCTTTCCCACACTGGGAAAACTGAGATACAATTAAAGTAATGAAATCTATCCCATTTCTCTTTTTTTGAAAATTTAATTTCTTAGAAGGCAGCCAGAGATTTGTTCTTATTTTCAGAAGAGATTTTATTAATAAAAAACCCAATGTGAACTTCACAATGTAAATTACCCTATGCCTTACCCATGAGTCTGCGTTAGCTGTTCGCTATACCAGATCTGACTAGAAGTGTCTTACATGATATCCTAACAGAGATTAAGAGGTCCTAAAACCCTAGTAGTCAACATCATGCCATGCTGTGACAGCTTTACAAGGTCACATTTTTATAAAATGTCATTTTTCCCTATCCACCTTTAGAACACAATTTGAGTGTCATTTAGTACATTTTTAAATAATTTTGAAGTAAAGATTAATAAAGACTGTCAAACAATTTTAAAAAGGGAAGCTGAGAAGTGATGCATATGGGTCATGTATTTCACTCTCTAGGTTACATTATCTCATATAATTACATAATTAATTATTTATTTCCCTCATCTTTAATGAGGAATAAGTCACACATGAAATTTAATTAATTTAAAGTGTATAACGTATTTTTATATTGATAATTACTGTGAAATGTTTATCACAACAAAACAATTAAGATACATATCACATAGTACCTGCTATCCTCTCTGTTGTGGATCTATTTTCTTAGCATATTTTAGGCATAGGACACAGCTTAGTCAACACTAGACACCTTATGACTCATCTACGCCATTCCTGCGAATATACTCAAAGGGCTCTACATACTAACAGAGAGAAACTTGCACATTGATGTTTATTGCTACTCTTTGCACAATAGCAAGGAAAGAAACCAGGTGAAATGTCTGTTAGGAAGTGAATGGATAATGAAAATGTGGCACATATACACAGTTTCATTTTAGTCAGCCATAAAGATAAAGAAGAATGAGATTAACAAATTTGCAGGAAAATGGATAGAAATGGAAAATATATTTACTCACACTCAGGATGACGAATACTAGATTCTTTCTCTTATGCAGATCCTATCTTTCAGGTATTATACAATGTATATTTATGTAGGAATAAGTTGAATAGAAGCCAGGAAAATAGAAAGGTATCCACTGATTACAAAAAGATGTCTAACTGAGAGAGTTTGGATGGGTAACCGAACATGTCATAAGAATGTAGAAGACAAAATATTGGGGGCAAATGGGCACAAGCGGGTGTGGGATATTTCACATTCAAGCCACAGCAATGATGTAACTCCATAATTTCTACAATTCTTACCTGCACATGATTTTATATAATTTCTTTCTACATTTTTCACCTAGCCATGTGTTTCTATCAACTGGTATCTGTATATCTTATATGGAAATTTACATTAACATACAATTAATCTTCACTTAATAAATTTCTTATGTGTCTATTAACATTAAGTTCTCATAAATAGATAAGGCTATATCTATTGTTTGAATGATCAATCTGTCTGTGCTTAAGGTTTTGAACTTGAAAATTTTATTTATGTATGGCTTGACATGTTTTCTTACTTCCTTCAATAGATGAACATACTAGCTGAATTGAAAAGTGATTTGCATATTGTCTAATTTGATAGTAAGTGCTTATTGAGAAATGACTAAACAATTACATTTCTGTATCCTCCTCATATATGTCTTTGTAGAGATGTCAGCGTGGCATATCAGCTCAGCTCTTCACAGTGGTGGGTGCGGGGTAACATTCTTCAACAGTGGTCAACTCTCCCCATCCTCAGTAGCAATAGTCAGTGAATAGCTCCTGAGACTATCTGGTACCTCCAGTCCTGCCATTACTGATCAGCATTGCAGGAAGGTTATGACAACAAGTAAGAGTATGCTCTACAGCGTAGCCAATCCTCGTACCAGCTGCAGCTGAGTGATGCCACTCCCTGACTTTGCTGAATAAGCCTTTTCTACATGGGTTATTCCAAACGTGCCTCATTTTGACCACTCCATAAGAACAGTAGCTTCTCATTTTCTCTTCTCACTTTCCTTCTCCCTCTTTCTCTCTGTTTTGTCCTTGATTATAAGATCCCATCTCTCCCAGAAAAGCCTATTCTTTCCAACATTCCATGCCATATTATAAAATTTGTTCAGGATCAGAGCATGTGATTAACACAGAATAGAAAAGGACCTACATAACTTTAAATATTTAATTTGTAGAGTTTTTTTCTATATTAACTGATCTACTTTCTAAAATGTCTCAGTTAAATATACTGTGATACAAATTCTATGTACAGTTCACGAGGAATCATAAGAACCTGTAGTAATTGCCTTGATGTTAACACAGAAACACTTTTAAGACAACATTCTCTGTAACATGAAAATTAGCACTTGCAAGCACTAATTGTTTTTCCATGGTTATAAAACCTGCAACTAATGCACTAAAATTGCTGGGTTAAGCTATGCTATGTATGTAGCGATTATCATGAAAGCATCTGATTATATTCATTCATATTAATGACTCAGTCTTCATTTTTAGGTTTGTAAACATTTCAGACTTTATTACCTACTAATGTTATTTCTTTCTGTAGACAGAATATATTATCTTTTGTCTATATCTGAAGTGGAGTGCAGCAAGCAAAGAAACAGCAAACTGCACACAGTCAAAATACTTGGAATACAGACTATGAAATTACACTGAACACTGGCAGCATAGTAGCAGTCTGTGCTTGCTTCTTTGATATTTGAATTACTTTACAAAACTAGGTCAATACAAGACTCTCCAAATAAACTAATAATCCTGTTCCTGAGAATGGCAGCAAACACGGCAGCAGATATTGCTCAGTGGTACATCACATTCCTAGCATATGCAAAACCCTGGCTTCAATACTCATAATATCAGAAAAAAAAGACTACTAGTAATATTGAAGAGAAGACCTATGTAATGGGATAAAATTAATAATCTCTTTAGAGGGGCTAGAGATACGGCTCATAGGTTAAGAGTGCATGCAGTTCTTACAGAGGACTGCAATTATGTTCCCATCACCAAAATCAGGTCAAAACCACCTGCAATTCCAGCTCTATGGGATCTGATGCCATATTCTGCCTGCTAGTCATTCACACACACTGGCATATACATAGAGACACACGAGCATTCACATAAGATCTCTTTAGAGGCTGGGCATGGTGCCACATGCCTTTCGTCAGAGAACTGGGGAGGCAGAGTTAGGTGGATCTCTGTGACACTGAGATCAGCCTGGTCTATATGCTGAGTTCCAAGACAGGTAGGACTATAGGGAGACCTTATCTGAAAAATCAAACAAACAAAAAGGTCTCTTGATAATTTATGTGTCAGTGATAATATGATGATGTTCTTCATGTTTATTAGCCAATAAAATAGTTATATTTTTCCAGCTATTTTACATTCATAATTCTGTTCCTGTTGGTTTTATAAGTCATTTTCTTAAAAAGTAGCAAAAAAGTATCTTAAAGAAATATAATTGAATGATTTTAGTAAAAAGGAAGAAACACTAATAAACACTGAAAACATTTGGATGATGTCAGACTTTTAAATGCAATGCCTCTGGTTGCTTTTTTCTAACATTGGCCACATTGTGAATGCCTCTCTAGTGACCCGGCTGAAGAAAATTTAGAGGACTATTAGTAGAAAGAAAAATCTTGAAAATTCTGCAGGTCTGTTAATATGTGTACATCTATGGTGAACGTATTTATAGTCTGCGAACATGCCTAAACTTAAACACAAGGTTGTTGTTCAGTTTTTCTTCACTTCTTTGTCTTCACATGGGTGCAAATGATGCAGCCACATCAGGTATATTTAGGAAAATATGCAGTGAACAAAGGCCTTAAAGCTGACGTAGAAACTTTGATTTGTCATTGAATAGCTTTAAATCTTGACCTACATTTCAGATTTTCTGCTAGTCTTGACTTTTTCTTCATTCATAATGTTTTGAACGCTGACATTTTCCTCATAGAGTGCTGTAAAATTTGAAGGGAAAGATGTAAAGAGTGCTTAGATCAGTGCCTGGTGCCTAGGACCAGCTCATGCCCATTGTCACCATCATGAGTATTGTTCTTATCTTCTACTTCTTTGCCTCATCAACTCAGACTTTAAAGAAGCCTTGGATGGAGAAAGGTAGCTATAGGGAAGTTGAAAGCATTACACAGCCCTGATTTGGAAATAAAAATCAGATCTTTCTTGCAGAAGACCCGAGTTCAAATCCCAGCACCCACATGGCAACTAACAACTGTTGGTAACTCCAGTTCCAGAGGATCCAACAGCCTCTTCTGTCTTCCGCAGATATTGCACGACATGGGTACACTTACCTACACGCAGGCAGTACACATAAAAATCATAAATAAAATATTTTAAAAACTAAGATGAATGATATGATTTCTCATGGAATTTCAGAATATTTATTATATGATTTGGATTATCATTTATTGTGTAAAATAAAGTCTAAAAGACCATTTATACATATTTTAAACTACTATCCACAGATATATTTTTAACCAATATTTTAAAATTTATGGATTTACATCTTCTATGAATCTTTCACATTGCTACTTTGGGATTGGACAGAGTATATTTCTTTTAATTTAATTAAATTTAAACTGAGTTCTATCTGTTCCATATGTTTCCATTTCTCTGTGTGCTCCATTTTCTGATAGTAACTAAATACCATTTTCTGTGACATCCAATGTTATCATCTCTTGTTTAAAAAAGATTCAAATAAGATTTACAGTTTTACAGCGCAAATTGCAATTTGCCACTTTAAAAAATTACAACAAATACCTTTACTTGGGAGATTACCTACCAAGAAAGACTGGTAAGGTTGGCAGGAACAGCAGTTTTCTATTGATACACTTAAAAGGATGTATAAAGAGGAGCTGACATTTTTCAGGTACTTTTCAGAGAAAGGTGCTAGCCTTCATTTGTATCTTGCTGAACAATCAGGTGACATTTTGAATATATTAAAACAGTAATAATCATTTACACAGCATTCCAAAGAGTAGAACCCTGAGATCAGGATGTTAGCAGAGCATTCACCCTCAGAACCTTGGTGAAATCCTTCCTTGCCCCTCCCTAACCCCTGGTACCATCAATACCTGGCATTTCTTGCCTGATAGTGGCATCCTCATCTCTTGCCTACAGTCTCCTGTTGTATTCTCTCTCTCTCTCTCTCTCTCTCTGTCTCTGTCTCTGTCTCTCTCTCAACATTATTTTATGAGAAAATATCAGTCATCTATGGTAATGGTCTGTCCTAGTGACCTAGTCTAAATGCAATTAATCACACAAAGCTTACTTCCAAATAAGGACACATTAAAAGTGTCAAAATAATATTTAGAAAAATTAATTCAAACCCTAGCAGGTAAAGTTCATTATGAACATAATATAATGTTTATAGGTTTTGTATTGATTGTATTTATGCTTACAACTGTCTAATTTTAAAGGCTCTTACAGCTTTAATAGAATTTTCACCTTTTGTGACTCAATGACTCATTTTTAACTTGAATGCAACACTACTACACACTTTATTTGCTTAATCAAAGGAAAAGACTAGAACTTGCAGGAAGTTTTGTCCCATGTTTCTTAAAGTCACCATGTAACTTGATGGCTTAGCAAGATAGAAATCAAGGTTGGCACCTTACTCTGAAAAGTACATGAACGATGTCAGCTCCCTTTTCACATACTTTCAGTTGTATCCATGGAAAAGTCACTAGTTACCCCCAAAAGATATACTATTATCTGTTAGCCTCACTACACTCACTAGCCGGAGGTAAGCTGTAATGTTGTAATGTCCTGGACATCTTTCCTTTTTTCGAGTCTTCCTTTTGTGAACTTCATCCAGTTTTACAGAGGAAGAAAATTTGGTCTTTATGACACAGAAAGATCCGTATAATAGTCATGTAGTATATGTCAAAATAATGAGATGATTTTTAAGATATTTATTTTTGTTTATGAATGTATGTGTCTGTGTGCATGTAATGCCATATGTATGTGAATGTCCATAGAGGCCAGGAGAAGGCACCAGGTTCCCTGGAGCTGGAGTTACAGACTGTTGCTAGCTGTCCAACCTGGATGCTGGGAACTGAATTTACATTCTCTGCAAAAGCAATGAGTATTCTTAACTGTCGAGTCATGTGTCCAGCTCATGAAGAGAGGAATTGTTAATGCAATCACTGTAACTTTTTTTAACTTTTACAAAAACTTTATTGAGAATTTCATACATGTATATAGGGTGTTTTGATCAAATCTATGCCCATTCCCTCCCCTCCAACAATAATAAAAGTTTCAGTGTTGGAAGGTTGATTAACCTGCTTTTCATTAATAGATAGATGATAGGTATAGATATATGTATGTATATTTATATTTCAAAATGTCACATTGTACTTCATAACTATGTATAAATATTGTACGTCAATAAAATAAATAAAATAAGTTTTAGAAAATAACACTTGTGGCAGAATTTTATTATTGTATTAAACTGCCTAGGTGACTGGCCTTCGACACATTTGAGACAGAAGTCAGCATATATGTAGTATGTTTGTAAGACTAATATAACACAGCTTACATTGTTAAAATAATTACTTTAATTTATTTTTAATGTATGTGTGTATGCACTTCTATGCAGGTGCTCACTCAGAGAGGTGTCCAGAAGAAAGAGTCAGACCTCTTGAAGCTGAAGTTACCTGTGACTGTAAACTACCCAATGCAGGAAATAGGAAAGAGCTCTTAATGGCTGAGTCATCTCTCTAGGGGCTAAGGTAATTCAGTAACCTTTTCTGCTGGCTCAGCGATTATGAGCAATGTGTGCTCTTGCAGAAGACCCAGGTTAGAGTCCTAGAAGACACGTGGTGCTAACAACCATCTGTAACTCCACTTCCAGGGGATCAAATGCCCTCTTATGATCTCTATGGACATTGTAAGACACAGTTCCACTTAAGCACATGCAGGCAAAAATTCATACATGTAAAATATAAAATAAATAAGTAACTTTTAAAATTATCATGTCTGCATCTGCAGATTGGCACAGATACTGATACAACAGTTTTAAAAAATATGTTGATGTCCACTTCAGGAAAGTGAACAAATGTTTGTGATAGTTGGACCACAAACTTTGTGTGTGATTTTGTACAAGTTCCATAACCACACTTAAATATTGCTGATAGTCACATTTTTAGCAGCCTGGAGAATGACCAGAAAATAAAGGTTCAAAGGTCCTGAGCTTTGACCATTATTCTATAATAACTTATTGGCAACGTGAGTCAACATGCAAAGATCACGTTTTATAGACTGTCATCATAATGAAAAGAAGAAAGGAAAGCACACAGGAACAGTCGAGATTTGAAAATGATAAAAATACATAAACTTCTTAAAACTTTACCTTTAAACTGTGCAAAGAAAATGATTATAACCAAGTTAAAAAAAAAACTGGACAGTCCTTCAGGAATTAACGCATAAATTAAAAGATGAGAGATTATGAATTAATGTGAATATTTTCAATGGTTTAGATTACAGTAAGACCAATATTCATTAATAAATTATGACATAGCAACTTACACTCTAGTTTTGAAGAAACACTTTAAAAAGCATGTATTTCATTAGCACTCTCTAAGTGTTACATAAAATAAATTTGCTAAGGTGAAGCTAAATACATATATTACATATCACAAGACTTCCTAGTGTGCTGAATTTTGTGTTCACCCTCCAAAAAGAGTGATATACTAAAAAATAATTTTCAATAATCACCAATATTAGTCATGTCTTCTTGTTCCAAGTTATAAATTTTAAGGCAAGAAAAAAATGTCTGTAATATATTTTACAGAATATAAAGAGATTCAGAAAACACATCAAATGAGAAAAACAAATGAATGTTATAGATCAATTTTTAAAATAAATTTAATGTTTATTATAAATACAACATAAAGTCTGTGTGTGTATGTGTGTACATGGGCATATGTTTTTGTCCCTATATGTGTATGTATATGAATGTTGTGAGAGTATGTGCTTAAGTGTTTGTCTATATGAGTTTTTAATGTATGCATGTATATGTATGTGTATGTGCATACATATGTAGATCTGGATGTATGTGCTTTATGTGTTTATGTGTATTGTGTGTATGTATATGGATGTATGTGTGTTTGTATGCATGCATAGGTTTTCACATGATTTGTGTATTAATGCATGTATCTGTGTATGTGTGCATGCATATATAGTGTATGCATGTGTATATGCTTGTGTATGTATTTGTGTGTTGTATGTCTATATGCATGAATATCTGTGTGTTTAAGAGCATGTATGAATATATTTATGTATGTTTGTATTTATGTATGCATGTTTCTTCATGTGTGTGCATATCCGTATGTGTATTTGTGTGAATGTTTCACTCTGTGAATGTGTATATGTATGCATGAGTGTGTATGGATCGATATGTGTGTCTTTGCATATGTGTCTGTATGTGTGTATGTGTGAATGTGTGTTTATGTATTTGCATGTGTTTGTGTCTATATCTATTTGTGCATATGTATGCGTATATATTTATGTGTGTCTATCTGCTTGCATGTAAGTGTGTATTTATGTGTATATGTGAATATGTTTCTGTGTGTGTATGTGTATATGTAGGAATGTGTGTATGTGTATGCTTGTATGCTTGTATGTGTATCAATGCATATGTTTATATGTGTATCAATGTGTGTATATGTATGTATATATGTGCATGTGTATCTGTGTGTATTTGTGTATGTTTATGTGTACGTGCGTGTGTATCTGCATGTGTGAATGTGTTTATGTGCATGTGTTTGTGTATGTATGTGTGTTGAATTGGAAATTGCTACTTATTTTCTTTTTGTTGCTTGACACAAATATGCCACATTTCAATACACATTCAGCTTATTAGTTCACTTCGGCACTTGATGCTGTCACCATTCTAAATGTTTGTCATAATCTTTCGATGCATTAAGGCTTATCAAGACCAATGTCTATCCTCTAATAACTTCAGCTTACTAAATTTTGCGTGATATGTAAATACTTCCTTTAAAATCAGCATTTATTGCCAGGGATGGTGGTACACATCTTTAATCTCAGCACTTGAGAGGCAGAGGCAGGCAGATCCCTGTGAGTTTGAAGCTAGCCTGGTCTACATAGTGAGTTCCAGGCTAGCTACAACTACAGGTAAACCCTGTTTCAAAAAGACAAAATAATCCACATTTATTACACAAAACACTGGCTTTATCTATACCCATAAAATTTCTCATATAATCTTGCATTACGTGTGTTTTCACTACTTGATATTTAAGGTCACAATAACTTATTAACCACCTCAGAATCTAAAAACACTCATCAGTACATTTGATAAATCTGCATCTTTGGGTGCATGTTTTGTGTGTGTGTGTGTGTGTGTGTGTGTGTGTGTGTGTGTATGTTTGTAGAAATGCACACATGAAAATGTATGAGGAAAAATTGATGTTCTATATGCACATTTCAAGAATTGAAAATTTCTTTTAACAAATTTCTTTCAATGAATGGCAAACATAGCTGAAGACAAAAAATACAATGGAAAATTTCATGGGAGATTCTGTTTGCATGTAACAGAGTACTCGGGGCACAATCCATGACTTTACAGTTGATTCTCATTTTGTGCTTTCCTTGGCACGGCTCTTATAAGATTTGCTGATATTCTTTAAAAAGTTTATTTTTTTTTATTAAGGCAATATAGTGATTGCCCTTGAATTCCAAATGCTTTTAAAGCAGCTGAAACTGTGTAGATGCCTGTTGTTGGGATAACAGACTTTTCAATGACACCTTGCATCTGGGCATCAAATAGACTTCATGAGATAAAACTAAAGAATGCCAAAGCTTCATGTGATGTGTGCAGGCACCAGTTTCAACAGTGTGGACTGGAGGCACTAATTTGAAAATTCAATGCATGATGTACTAGTGCAAATATTATTAGATTCTATATATCATTCCATACATTTTCTCTTTTTCCTTTACTGGACATACAATACTGTTGGTGTTTTTCTTTGTAGTTATCGTATCTATTTTTATAGTGTTCCTTGGACTTTCAGTAATGTTTATGGTACAAATTAAAGGATGATCATATAGCAAGTACTTCTTTTTTAATTCCAAACTTTTAATTTGGCAAGCATTAAAAATGATTGATAGCTACATTTTTCAAATTTAATGTTTCCTAAGTGAGATTCTATTTCTTGATATTTTCATTATCCACACTTTAAAAAAAATTCACATAACTTTTAAAATTTTCATACCAGTTAATGTCATTTATCTACAAGATACCGTCTTTTGTCCTCACCTCTCTTTACAACTCCACCCAGTTTAATGTACTCATATATATAGACACACACACACACACACACACAAGCACACACACACACACACAATTTTATTTGTGTCCCCAAATGTACTACAGTCTGGATCCATTCCCTGGGCCCCTCAAGAGTCCCATCACTGTAAGACACTGTCTCTTCCTGTCCCAGCAGCCATCATTTGCCAGGTTGGGATGGAATTTCTTACCCACTTCCTCATATCTATGCTGGGATTTTCTGGTTTGAGCTTGCACGAGACTTACACATGCTGTTACCATTGATGCGAGTTCCTATGTATATCTGACCAGATGTCTGGAAAACTCTTATTTCTTTGTTATCATAAACCACCTATGGTTATTACAGTCTTTCTGCCCCATCTTCTGCAATGATTCCTGAGATTTGGGGGGCATAAATTTGATATATGTGTACTATTCAGGCCTAAGTACTCTGCAGCTTCTTGTTCTCTGCACATTGACCAGTTGTAGGTTTCTGTGTTGATAACTGTCTGTTGCCTAAGGAAGCTATTCTGATGAGATTGGAGAGATGCATTCATCCTATGTTTAGAGGTTGCATTAAAAATGTGCCACTCAAGGTTAGGTGTCTCACAGATAAATTATTCTCTGTGTTTGGCCAGTTGTGTAATGCTTTAATAGTCTCCATCTGTTTCAAAAATAAGCTTATTTGATGAGTGGTGATATGTTCACTTGTTTGTAAATACAAGAATGCATATTTAGAATACAGTAAGAAATTACATTGGTGTAGAAATGCTGCAAATTTAGTTTTTTTCTAAGCTCTATGTCTTCTCCAGCCATGTGCATTTTGGCTATGTTTTCAGTACCATACATGAATTCTCTCCCATTAAATGGGCCTTACTTTCAATTAGAAAGCTGTTGTCTACACCGAAGATAAAAGTTCCACTACTGTAGCAAGAGAGATATTGTGGTCATTGTTTATTAGGCTTTGCTGCTGAGTGGAGCCATTGATTGTTTTTCTCCCTTAGCAGCTCTTACACTATCCTCTGATACCAGGAGAGCTAGTCTTCAATTAGGAGGGCTCTAGGCCACTTCCACCTTGATTGTTCTAAATCCTGTGTCTGAAGTATGTCTTTTCTTCAGGAGTAGGGTTTTACCTTCGAATTCTGGGGGGCAGTCAAGGAATGTGCCAGTAGCCTTCGCTACTTTAAAAGTTGCTTGAACTATTCTGACAAATGATTTGAAGGTGGGTTTCTCCTGCCTGACACTGTTTCATGACATATAGCCTTCAGCTATACAAATGGACTCACATGTATAGTGTACACATATTTTTTCAGTAGGACTTTGAACGAATACATTTCTCTCTGGTCTTTCACACCATCTAAATTTTTATTTCACCTCTCACTTGCTCTGTATAATCCTTGCCATGGCATCTAGTGTTAAAATGCCCTTTTTCCCCAATTTCTCCCTCAATATTACTGTTTCCTACTATCCCCTTCTCTTGAGCTTCTTCTTACCCTTTACTCTCCATGGTTACTTTCCGTTTTCCTGGGTCTTGTTGTTACATCAGGATATGTACACCAAAATATAAGGATTTGGAGTTAAGATCCACAATGAGAGAGAACATATTTCACCTGTTTTTTCTAACTGTGTTACTTTACTTAGTATATTTCTAGCTCCATCCATTTACCTCTAAGTTTCATAATTTCATTTTTTTTCTTTGCCACTGAGTCGAACTCCAGCATGGAAATGGACCACATATTCATTATCCAGTCATCAGTTGTGGGACATTAAGTTATTTCCATTTCTTAGCTATTGTGAAAAGAGCAGCAAAACATGGCTGCTTAAGTATCGCTGTAGTAGGATGAGCACCTTGGTTATATGCCAAGGAGTGGTATAACCATATCATAAGGTCGATTTAATTTTAGTTTTTAGGTTTTACTTTGAATATTTTATTGAATTTTTGTGTACTGCATATAGAACATGTTAATCATTTTTATATCTCTTCCCCATTGGCTCCCTCCCATAACTCCCCCACTGAAATTCATACATTCTGTCATTTGTGTTAAGGCCTATCATGTGGTTTGCCTCCCCAGATATCCTTTGATTCAAGTTCATCCACTGAGGTCTAGTCAGTCTATCTAGAGTCCCTCCCTTTAAGAAGGTCTGCTCTTCCTCACCGAGCAGTAATCAGCTGCCAATAATTATTTGACTAAGATGGGGGCCTACTGTCCATTTCCACAGTTCTGTGCTGGGTTTTTGTCTGCTTGCATTTGCATGGATCTTGTGTGTGTTGACACCATTGTTGTAGGTTCATATGTGACGAGTCCCAGGAGCCTGTAAGACCCTAACTCTGTATGGTCACACACCTCCTCCATGGCTCTTACAGTCTTTCTGCCCCCTCTTCTGCAATGGTTTCTGAGCCCTGGGTGGGTTGATATTAATATAGGTGTATTGTCCAAGGACCCACACTCTGTAGACTCACATTCTCTGTGTTTTGGCCATTTGTGAACTTTTTGTATTCCTGGCCCTCTGTTACATGAGGGAGCTTCATTGATGGGAACTGAGAGATGCAGTAGTGTTCTCTTCATTCCTTGTTGTATATTCCATGAGCCCTAGGTGGAGTTGCATTGTACATGTGCCACTTAGACTTTCACAATTCATAGACAATTTCTGTGTGTGACCACTTGTGGAACTCTATAATAATCTCTGTTGAAAAAGAAGCATCTTTGCTGGATGGTGACTGGGACACTTGTCTGTAAATTTAAGGGTCCATATTTTGCACATAGTAAGAAATTACATTTGTCTAGGGATATTATCTATGACCTCCCCAGCTATGTGTATTTGCATAGATTTATAGTACCACATGATTACCCCCAAGATAAAAGTGCCACTACTGCAATAATGTTGTTTGTTGTGCTGGTCATTCATTGATGTGGTTTTTAGGCCTTGAAGTTGGGGTTGGACCATCGATTGATGTTCTCCTTAGAGGTTTGCATAGTGCTCTCCAAAGCTATGAGAACTAGCCTACAGGGGAGGTGGCTTCCAGGTAATTTCCAATTCCATTAATTGAAATCCTGTGTCCAAAGTATGTCTTGTCTTCAGCAATAGAGTCTTACCTTCAAGTTCTGGGAGGCAATCAAGGCCTGTGCCAGTAGCCTGTGCAATTTTGGGAGTCTCTTTGACTACCCTGGTCAACAACTCAAAGGAAGGTTTCTTCTGTCTGGCACTAGTTCTTGTTGTGTAGCCTTCAGCTAAACACACGGACTCATGTGAAGATTTTGTTATGTGTAATTTTTTCAGTAGGTTTTTGGACTAATATAATTCCATCTGTTTTTTATACTAGCTAGGCATTCTGTCCTTTCTCCCCACCCTCCCGATATAAGTGATCACCTTTTTCCACATTTCTCCCTTGATAATTCCTGTCTGCTATCCTTCTACCTCTCTTGAACTCCTTCTTCCCTCTTATCCCCACAGTTACCTGTACAGCTCTCCCTCTCCTACTCCCATTTAACTACCCCCATTTTACACATTTCTTCCTTAGTAACACCTGTCTTCTATTACTCTTTTCTCTCAGGTTCCTCCTTTCCCTTTACCTCCTTCTTCCATTCTCTTCCATTTTTCTGGTACCTGGAAGTACATCAGGATTATATTCACATATAAGGATTTGATGTTAAGATCCACAAAAAAGGGAGAACATACATCATTTTTTTCTGAGTTTGTGTTACTTCACTTATTATAACAGTTTTTATTCCTATCCATTTACCTGCAAATTTCATTGTTTCATCTTTCTTTACCTCCGAGTAGAACTCCATTGTGTAAACATACCACGATTTTCGTTAACCACTCCTCAGTTGAGGGATGCTTAGGTTGCTTCCATCTCTTAGCTACTGTGAAAAGAACAGTAAACATGGCTGTTCAACTATCTCTGCAATAGGATGAGTCTATTGGGTGGTAGGTATTATGGTAATTCATTTTTAGTTTTTAAAGAGTTTCCACATTATTTTCCACAGTGGGTGCACGAGCTTGCAATTTCATCAGCATTGATAAGTTAGCTGTAATTCTGATGGGTTTTCCTTTACATGTGACTTTTTTTTTTCTTTTGCAGCTTTCAGTTTACTCTCTTTTATCTGCATATTTAGCATTTTTACTATGATATGCCATGGGGAGTTTTTGATCTGGACATGTCTATTTGGTGCTCTGTGTGTTTCTTATATTTATATGGGCATGTTTTTCCTTAATTTTGGGAAATTCTCTTCTACAATCCTATTTAAGATCTGGTCAATATCATTACACTGAAATTCTCCTATATGCTTATGATGCATAAATTTGGTCTTTTCATGGTGTCCCACATTTCTTGATTTTTTCCATTCTTGTGGTTTAAAATTTTTTCATGATCTTCACTTGAGTGGTCAAATTTTTCAAATTCATCCATCTTGATATTCTTTTTTTCCACTTCATTCATTCTATTGGTGAGGCTTTCTCCTATCGGTTCAAATTAGCTTATTGCATTTTTCACTTCCTTCTTCATTTAAGCCTGAGTTTTCTTCAACAGTGCAACCTCTTTTGTGAATTCACTCAGAAGGTTATCCCTATATCCTTTTATTTCTTTGATTTGTTTGTGTGTTCTTTCAATTCATTTAATACTTCTATCATGTTTATGAATATTCTTTTAAATTCTGTGTCATGGGTCATCTCCTTGTAGAATTCTTCTATAGGCCTGGAGGTATTTGTTGGGAACATATTATTTTGGTTTTTCATATTACTAGTTTTCTTTTGTGAAGCAGCAAGTGAACTTCATTTGTTGTTTGTGTTTCTGGTGTGAAACTCAAGACTTCCTTTGTTGAGCTGAAGTCTCTTTCCATTTGTATTATTGGTTTTCCTTGGATATTTTCTTATTGGGTGTGTAAATCTGGTTGATCTAGGCTTCAGATCTGGAACCCTACTAACAAATATTCACAGTACAATTCACAAAGTGGAGGCCTGATTTAGAAGCTTTCAGGACTTCTTCAAAGGTCTGGGCCTCCAACTAAAGAGCAGAGAAACCTGGATGTGGAGTGGTGGGGTGGATTGCAGGTGGTCCCAATGTAGGATGGGCATGGTGGGAGATGGGGCAGTTCACTACCATTCAGAGGCCAGATCCAGGAACTTTCAAGCAATCTGCTAAGGTTTGGGTTCTATTGTAAGACAGACAAGCGTAGCCAATGTAGTTTGATTTTTTTTAAAGAGGTCTTCACACTGCTTCCCATCATGGTTCTGCCAAATTCCAATCACAGCAACAGTAGATGAGGGCTCCCCTTTCCCTACTTCTATGCCAGAGTTTGGTGTCATTTGTTTCCTTGATCTTAGCAATTCTGACTGGAATCCAATGAAATCTTAAAGTAGTTTTGATTTGTAGTTCACTAATTGCTAACGATGTTGCACAATTTTTTATGTGTTTCATAGTCATGCTATTTCTTCTTTTGAGAGCTCTCTATTCAGTTCCATGGCCCATTTTTAATTGAGTAATTTGTTCTCTTCTTTGGTTTTTGAGTTCTTTCTATATTTTGGATATTAATCCTCTGTCAGACATATAGCTGTAGCCCAGAAATCACTCATTCATTTGAAAAATGTGAGCATGGGAGAGTGTAGGCCACCCTGGTAAGAAGGGTGGAGCCTAGCCACCAGCAGAGCTAGCTACAGCAATATTGGAAGGGAGAGAGCCAAGGTGCAGAGGTCCAGAGCTGGGACCAGGAAGTGTACAGCTGTGGGGTCAAATGGAGGCATCCTGCGGGGCATGGAAGTGAGTTTGGGGCATTCACAGACTTTTGGGTGAAGCTGCGTGTCCACAGGGCAGGCAAAAGCTAAAGAGATTGTGGGCCCGGCTGGAATGACTGTCCTCTTTGTAAGTCACTCCCTCCCTGTCATATAAACCACATGAAACCCAAACAAAAAATGTCTTATGTCAGCTATGAGTCCTGGGGCCTCAGAAGGCATGCAAGCCTCCCAAGAAGGGAAAAAGGAAGACAATTAATGAAACAATAGCTACTGAAGATTTTCTCCCACTCTATGGGCTTCCTCTGCACTCAGTTATTGCTTATTTCTTATGCTCCACAGAAGCTCTTTAGTTTAATGAGGTTCCATTTGTTGACTGCTGATACCAACTCCTGTATTCCGTAACTATTGTTTTTCATCTCTATTTTTTATATTTAACTAATAATTTTATGTGTGTATGCATGAGTCAGTGTATATATTTGTTTATGTATGTTTGTGTATGTGCATATGTGTGTATGTATATTGTGTATTTATCTGCATATGCTTATGTGTGTGTATGTCTATATGTGATCTGTGTATGTATATGCATATATGACTATGTATGTGTGTTTTCAGTCTATCTGTAGGTGCGCGTGTGCGTGTGCATGTGTGTAGTAAAATAATTCATTTCACTTAACATAATGTTTTCTATTCTAATCTATATTTCAATGTCAAGATGAAAAGATCTATATTTTAAGGTTAAATAGAATTCCATGTTCCTGAAAATCACCCCCAGTAAGATGATTGGATGGAATTATTTCATTGGTCTGCCTATGTCTTATTTTGGATGAATAGACCTTTTTCCTAGTGTTTCCCCGGGAAACGTCAAACAGTGAAATAAGACCCAAAACATTAAACACCTAGAAGATTTATTATTATCTAAATTAGTGTGGTACAGAAGAGTTCTGAACTTACTTGTAGAATTCTAGAACAGAAAGCTTGCTTCAAAGTTTAAAATTCCATGAAAATTAATATTTTGAAAGCATAATAAATCATTTACTTTTGGTTTACAACGTGCTATGCTGTGTGTAAGTATGATTGGAAACTTCCTATTCATGATTCAATCTCCAGAAGATGAACGGTCACTTTTTACATTACTAGATGTGTCATTAATAAAATAAGAAAAGTGCACACAACTGTAAGCCAAACAAGTAGTTCTGATATATTAGTCATATGACTCGGTCATAAATGCCTATTGTGTAACCATTTTGTCCAAGTAGAAACTCTTCATCATAGTGGAAGTGTGGAGGCTCAGAAGACTCAGAGAAGCTTATAGAATTTACAAGACTCATGAAACTCATAGAACAAAATTCACAGGCCCTCTCCTCGAGGATACATAAGTAATAACAAATGCCTGTGGAAGAGGAGAGACTTCAGTAGTATTTGCTACAATTTGGCCAAGAAACCCCACAGGTGCAGATTTTGTAAGTCTCCATTCAAGCTGGAGTGAATGGTTTTCAGTCACAAAACTGTTTGAGGGTCACACATAGTCCAGTACATAGTCTCAGAAATCTTATTGTTTCATGAGCCTAAACTTGGGTAAAATTGCTTCTGTGAACTTTCATTGGTACTCTATCAAGAGTGAGGAAATATGTATTCATATCTCCTCAGGAAAAAAACATATAACATGTTCTCTCTATGAACCTGTCTACACAAACAGTAGATCAACACAAATTTTCATGCACAAGACAATGTAAGTTAATGTTTAGTTCAAATTAAAGATTTGCAGAGAAATCTCTTGGTGTTCTCTCTGTGAAGGAGAATATTAGCTCACTGGGATTGCAATGCAAATATTAATGCAAACAAAATGAATTTGAATGACTGTTCCTGGGGATCTTCAGTGCAGAGAAAGCTTCCAATTGCTGTGAACAAATTATATTATTCCAACGTGGATATCATTTGGCCTTCCTGTTTAATAGAAAGGAAATTTCTACTGAAGCAGGAGAATGGAATAAAGGTGAGATGAAAGGATAGTTAGAGTAATAAATCCAACAGTTCTTTTGAACTAATGTGAAGTCTGGAATGAGAAGGGCATTGTCACTTAAATATGGACATTTAAGTTGATACTCTGAAATATGTTGGAACCTCTGTTAACTGATCCATGCTTCCCTTTACAAAATGGGATACTATCTCTTTTCTTGATGATAGCATAGAATATTTGCCACGAACACATATCCTGAAGATAAATTTGCATATAAGAATGCATTTATATGGAAGTAATCCATTAGGACAGGATACTTGTAATGTTTTTGCAAGAAAACTAGGAGATGATTCTCCATAATACAAGAACAATTTGTAAAACACTGGATAAAGCAATAACTCACATTAAAGGAACCAGTGATACTTAAACTCCTATGTCAGATAATAAATAAATTCAGAGACCTCATAGTGATGTCTAAAGTAATAGAAATTTAACCATTGGAGAAATTGTCAAATAAGGTTTTGCGCTGAACACGGCCTACAAATGGGTTCTCAGGAAGACTGATTCTAGGTGAATTTTTGAAAAATACTTTAGGGGCTGCAGAAGTAGCTCAGTGTGTAAAGCAACTTGCTACATAAGTGTGTGGATAGAGCTTGGATCCCCAGAACTCACTTAAATGGCAAGAGGTTGCGTGGCACAGTAGTAATCCTAGCCCTCAGGAAAATTATTCAATGAATCCCTCAAGCAATCTGGATAGCTAGCATAACCTAATTGGCGAATTCTAGGTTCAGGAAGAGACCCTACCTCAATGTATATTGTGGAGACTGTTGAAGAAAGATATCCAGTGTCAACCTGTGGCCTACACACACACACACACACACACACACACAAAGACTCACACACATGCAAACACACACACAGATGTACAAGTGCATTCTCACCTACATATACATTTGTTGCTGCACATACACATGTGCATATGCATGCACTGCCAGATGTTCATGTACACACACACAAACACACACTCACATACACACACTCAGGCACACACACACACACACACACACACACACACACCCCAGAAAAATAAATAATTACCTTACAGTGTTCAACATCATAAGCATAGAATTCCAGTTTGGAAGCACAGTGAGAGGTTCTGACCTTTAAAGACTGCAGAAAAGTTATAGTGATTTGTCATTATGAGTCTGCATAAGCTCACTGAGAATAATGTGCCCAGATTCATTCATTTACCTCCAAGTTTCACCATTTCATTTTCTTTGCAGTTTTTCCCTTTCCATTGTGAACATATTCTAGTTATCTTTCTGTTTCCATGATAAAAATACTGATCAATGATATGATATTATATCTAAGAGATGCCAAAAATTCGACAAGAAAACTCCTAGAAATTATTAACACATTCATTAAAGTGGCAGGTAGAAAATTAATCTACAAAAGTCTGTAGCCTTTCTATACGCCAATAACAAGCAATCAGAGAAAAAGTACGTGGAAATACCCCCTTCACAACAGCTGCAAAAAAAAAAAATCTTGGAATAAACATGACCAAAGACATTAAAGGGTTCTACAATGAAAAATTTAACTCTTTAGAGAAAGAGACTGAGGAAGACATCAGAAGATGGAAGTACCACCCATGCTTATGGATTGGAAGAATTAATAGTGTGAAAATGTCCATTCTATAAAAAGCCATTTATAGATTCAATGCAATGTCAATCAAAATCCTCATGTCATTTTTCACAGAATTGGACAAAACCATCCTAAGATTCATAAGGAAATACAAAAGACCTTGGATAGCCGAAGCAACCCTAAGCACTAAGAGCAATGCTGGGGAGATTACTATAGAAGATATTAGAATGTATTACAGAGTTATAGTCATAAAAACAACATATATTCTAAAATGAAACGGAGATCTTTTTGAAAGGTTAAAAACTCATTCAATTTTATGTCTTACAGGGCTTACACCAAGTTCAATATTGTATAACTGTATTAACTCAACTATTAACCTAGAAACTTACAGCCACTTGTGAAAGAGATGCACTCTTGCTCTGGAGTGTGTTACTGAATATGTTAATTCTGTAATGAAATGCTTCTTCTAATCATGTAGTTATTAAAAATTTTAAAAAGAATTGACATGGTACTGGCACAAAAATAAACCCATAGATCAATGGAACAAAATTGAAGACCCAAATATGAGTACATGCAATTTCAGCCACCTGATATTTGACAAAGGGGCCAAGAACAATCACTGGAGGAAAGACAGCATGTTGAGCAAATGGTGCTGGCAAAGTGGATCTCCACCTGTAGAAGAATGAAACTAAACCCCTATCTTTCACCTTGCATCAAACTCAACTCCAAATGGATCAAAGACCTCAATGAGAAGTCTAAAACCCTGAAAGTGTTAGAAGAAAACATTGGCAACAACCTACAAGATACAGGTTTAGGAAAGGATTTTCTAAACCGGACCTCAACTTCCCAGGAAATTAGGTCAAGAATCAACAAATGGGACCTCATTAAACTAAAAATGTTTCTGTACATCAAAAGAATCAACCAACGGAGTGAACAGAAAATGCACAGAATGGGAGAAAACCTTCACCAGCAACACATCTGACAGAGTTTTAACATCCAGAATATACAACGAACTCAAAAAACAAAGATTCAAGAAAGGAAGCAACCCAAGTAAAAGATGGGCTAAGGAACTGAACTGGGAGTTCTCAAAAGAAGCAATAAAGATGGCTAAGAAGCTTCTTAAAAGGTGTTCAACATCACTAGTAATTGGGGAAATGCAAATTAAAACCACTTTAAAATTTCATCTTACCCCAGTCAGACTGGCTAAGATCAAGAGACCAAATGATACCAAATGTTGGAGGGGATGTGGGGAAAGGGGAACACTCATCCATTGTGGCTAGGACTGTGAACTTGTTCAACAACTGTGGAAAGCAGTGTGGAGATCTCTTAAAAAATACAAATGAACCTACCATTTGACCCAATTATCCTGCTCCTTGGCATATTCCCAAAGAACTCATGCTATTCCAGAGACACTTGCACAGCCTTGTTTGTTTTTGTTTTTTTTTTTTTTCACAATAGCTAAGAGACTGAAGCAACCTAAGTGTCCCTCAACAGATGAGTGGATAATGAAAATGTGGTTCATTTATATGATGGAATTTTTCTCAGTACTAAAGAAATATGAAATCATAAAATTTGCAGGTAAATGGATGGAGATAGAAACTGTTATACTAAGTGAAGTAACACAGACTCAGGGGAAAAAAAAAAAACGACAAAAAAATGACAAATGTTCTCCCTCATATGTGGATCCTAGAACCAAATCCTGCTATGATTATGTATCCAGACCTAACTACTGGAACCAGGATAATGAAAAGGAACCAGAGAGGTAAAGGAAAAGAAAGAATCTTTAAAAGAAGAACAGTAGGAAACAGGTGTTAATAAGGGAGATATGGATAAAATGGGTTTTTCCTAGGTGGAGGGGAGAGGGAAGGTTACACAAGGAACCTAGGGGTTAAAGGGAAAGAAGGAGCTCAAGAGAGGTGGGACCATAGGAGAAAGGTATTATTAAGGAAGAAATGGGAAATGTGATGGCTAATCCTGGGTGTCAACTTGATTTGATCTGTTAACTGAAATGAAAGAGAACTTCTTGATTGGATCACCTAAAGCCGGAAGACACACCCTAAATGTGGGTGTTACCTTCTGATGGCAGCCGGTATAAAAGACCACGGCAGAGGAGAAAACGGGGCTTTTTGCGGCTTGCCTTCTCTCTCACTGGTGGGTTCATCTTGCTGCTGTAGACCGAAGACTAGCTGATATTTTGGAATTTGTCAGACCTCCAGCACCGGATTGGGACTACTGAGACATCCAGCCTTGTGGACAGAGCGACTATGGTATTCATTCTACTGGTTCTGTTTCTTTGGAGAACCCTGACTAATACAGGAAATAACAGGGAAACCATGGTGGAAGGGCTAGAAATGAGAGAGATAAATAATGCCTAGCTAGTATTTTTTTTTTAAAAAAAGAGGGAACCATATTAGTCCAACAACCTACTGACAAATTATACATACAACCAGATCAAAGAATATAATATATGTCTAGGCAGGGTTTATCTGAGAGTGCTTGGTCTTTGCCCAAGCTTTATCTACATGGCACATGGTAATTAAAAGTACCATGTACCAAGTACCAAGAAGGTGGAACTAACCTTCTTGGGTGTTTAACAACTATACTATGAGGCCTATACTGATTTGGACAGAGGGACATAAAGGAGAGTTTCTGCTCCTTTCCCTCCTAGGTCAACTAAATTCCAGGGGACTTTGAGCATCTCTCAAAATGTGCTGCAACTGTGGTTAGTCACCTGTCCTCTTGATTAAGGAGGCCATGAAGACCCCACCAAATGGACTTGAACCAGTGTCTTGTCTACAAGATGAGGGTCAACACAGAGGAAACATTTCCTCCATGCTTCCAAGCAAAGCCAGCCATGGTTGAATAAGACCTTTGACTTATCTTCACATTGGCAGAACTGGTAAAAGAAAGGAGCCAGGGGCTCCTCCCAAGCCCATGTGACCCCTGAGAAACAGATCCTCAATGGACCTTAAAAGTAAAAATAAATTGGTTTGTCTTGGCCAATTGTAAGGACTTAAACACCCAAAAGGAAAGTATAACCAAAGATTAAAATAATTTATTAATTATAAAAGGTCAATATAATTTTTTAAGTGCCATATGTGTAGCCAAGGCTATATAACAAGAAGAAATGCCAGACAGGAGATACCTTCCTTTGAGTTAGTGACCAGAGTTGCCCAAAAGACTCACAGACTGTAACCCAGTATAAAACTAGGAAAATGAAAAACAGACCCCAATCATATCTAAAGGAATAGTCACAACTGATTGCTGCTAAATGAGGAACAGTTGATCTTCTAAAAAAAGGAACTCTAGATAAGCTGACTAGATTCAACAGATGGACAAGCATAGGGAATGGCTGAGGGCACTGACAACAGCATTGACAGTAACAGAACTGACAGAGTATATGGGCTCCAGTGCGGGAGGCATTATGGGAGGGTGCCATTTGGGAAGTTGGTATATAGATGAATAAGATTGTGTGGGATGTCCTGTATGATATACACAAAAAAATCAACAAATTAGAAAGGAAAGACATATTTGAGAAGGAAGCATAAAAATTTACTTCGTGTTAATTAGTAGAGGTGATACACATTACCATTGAAATCTACCTCATGACTTTATATCCATACTCAAGTGCCAAGGATCTGAGTGTAACCAACTGTGACTAGTAGTAATCAGATTCATAGAGATTAAAGACACATGTGCAAACATCTAAGTGTTAGTAGCATTAAAAATGTAGGAAACAGCCGGGCGTGGTCGTGCATGCCTTTAATCCCAGCACTCGGGAGGCAGAGGTAGGTGGATCTCTGTGAGTTCAAGGCCATCCTGGTCTACACAGTGAGTTCCAGGACAGCTGGGGTTACAGGGAGACCCTGTCTCAAACAAACAAACCAACAAACAAAAAAATTAGGAAACAGCATATTTTGAAATGAAATGGAGATCTTTGAAGGTTAAAAATTCATTCAATTTTATGTCTTAGAGGGTTTATACTGAGTTCAATATTGTATGACTGTACTATTTCAACTGTGAAACTAAAAATTACAGACACTTTTAAAAGAGACATATCCTTACTCTGGAAATTGTTACTGAATATGTTAAAGCTTTAATGAAATGCTTCTTCTAATCATGTGGTTATTAAATAACAAAAAAAAAATACTGATCAAAACCAACTTGGAAAGGAAATGGTTTATTTTATCTTACATCTTCCAGATCATAATTCATCACTGAGGGAAGTCAAAGCAGGAACTCAGGTCAGGAACCTGGAGCATAGACCTTGAACTACGCTGCTTACTGGCTTGTTCCTCTGGTCTGTAATCAACCTGCTTTCTTGCACAATACAGAACCACCTGACCAGGTGAAGATGGCTGAGCAAGCACCTCTGCAGGAGGATTATCAGTTCCTTTAGGTAGATGCCAAGGACTGGTGTTTCCTGGTGATACATAGATCTATGTCTGCTTTTGAGCCTTCTGTTGATTGCAAACATGGCTTCACCAGTTTGCAAACCCACCGGCAGTGAATGAGAATTCCCCTTTCCCAACAATCTTGCCAGCATTTGTTGTCAGTTGTTTTGTTGATATGAGCTATTCTGACTGTGCTAAACTGAAATCACACAGTAATTTTAATTGAAATTTCCCTAATTGCTAAAAATGTTTAAGATGTTTTAAGATATTTCTTAGTTTTATTTCCTCCTTGAAAACTCTCTGCTGAGATCCATAAGCCATTTTTAAATGGGTCTTTTATTGTCTTTATTTTTTGGAATTTCTTAGTTTCTTGTATATTCTGTATGTTAATCCTCCATCCTATGAAGCCTGTATCATTGTAATATGGAAACTAGGCAAAGGTACAACAACTAAAGCAGATGAAAGGCCAATAACCATAATGAACATGGATGCAAAAATTCTCAATAAGTATTTGCAATTTGAATACAGGCATATATTCAAAAGATTATCCACCAGAATTATGTTAGCTTTATCATAGTGATGTGTGTATGATTAATCATATTTATAATTGGTAAATATAATAAATTATATAAATGGACTTAACAACAACAACAAAAATCACTTGATTGTCTCAGATTCACAATGTGAGTTCATAATTAAAGTCCTAGAGAAAATAGCTCTGGAGGGAACATAAATCATTATAACATACTCTATGACAAATTTCACAGTCAATAACAACCTAAGTATAGAAAAACTTTAAACAATTCCATTAAAATCAGGAAGGAGACAGGGATGTCCATCATCGTCACTTCTTTTCAATATAGTTCCTGGAAGCACTAGCTAGAGCAATAAGACAAGAGACAGAATAAAAGGGATGCGAACAGGAAAAGAAGAAGTAAAATTGTCCCTATTTGTTGATATAGTATATATAACTGATCCCCAAATCATCACCAGAAAACTAGAAATGATCAAATCTTTCAGCAAAGTGGCAGAACACAATATCAGTTTACAAAAATCAACTACTATCTGTGTAAAAGTACCATGGATACTGGAAAAGGGATTGTGGAGGCACTCTGTTCTAGTTTGCCTTTGCTTGCTGTGACTAAACACTCTTACAAATACCTGCTTGAGGAAGAAAGTGTTTATTTTCTTATATCTCCTTGGTCACAGTTCAGCACTGAGGGTGCCCAAAGAACAAACTCAGGGCATGAACCTGGAGCCTGGAGCTGGAGCAAAGACCATGGAGGAATGGTACTTACTGACTTACAACCCTGGCCCATGCTCAACCTGCTTACCTATGGAAGCACAAAATATCTCAGATACCCAAAGCAATCCTAAGTAGAAAAAAATGCTGGACATATACCCATAATATATATATATATATATATATA
>NW_008344488.1:4564318-4571533 GCF_000622305.1 Nannospalax galili | reverse complement strand
TTTTTTAATAGGAAGGTTTTTATTTAATGATTTATTTAATAATCACACAATCAGAAGAAGCATTTCATTACAACAGCATTAACATATTCAATAACAATTTCCAGAGCTAAAATGCATCTCCTTCAAAATTGGCTGTAATTTTTTAGGTTTATAGTTGAATTAATATGGTCATACAATATTGTACTCAGTATAAACCCTCTAAGAATTAAAATTAAATGAGGTTTTAAACTTTAAGAAATATCTCCATTTCACTATTAAAATACACAGTTTCATACAGAAAAATTCATTTTCAATACAATCGACACTAAAATGTAAATGCATTTCTAATCTCTATATATCTGATTATTACTAGTCATAGTCAGTTACTTTTTGAGCTCCTTGGCATCTGAGCATGTATATACAGTAATCAGGTAGATTTCAAAGGTAATGTTTTTCACATCCACCAATTATTAAGGAGCAAATTTTTATGCTTTGAAGAATTATTTTTTTAAATTTATTTTTACACCCACTTCCCAGATAGCATCCTCCCATAGCCTCTCTCCCCCGGCTAAAGCCCTTATACTCTGATATCCCTGCTACTGTCTGCTGTGTTGTAGGCATCCCCAGCTATTCCCCACTACTTGCCCTTCTGGTGAATCTAGTCAGCCTACCTAGAGATCTTTGTTTTAGGAGGGTCAGCTATTCCTCATCTAGTGGTAATCAGTTGTCAATATTCCTTTGGATAAGATTGGGGTCTGCTGTTCATTTTCCCAGTTCTATGCTGGGATACTATCTGGGAATCCCTTTGGCCACCCTGGCCAACAACTCAAAAGAAGGTATCTCCTGTCTGGCATTGTTGCTTGTTATGTAGCCTTTAGCTATATATATAGACTTATGAAATTATATTGGCCTCTTTAATTTTTGGTTATTGTCCTAGTTTGTTTTCTACATTGCTGTGACAAAACACTCTGACCAGTACCAACTTGGGGAGGAAAGGGTTTATTTATCTTACATCGCCCAGGTCACATGCAGTTCAACAGGGAGCCCAAGGTAGGAACTCAGGGCAGGAACCTGGAGGCAGGAGCTGGAGCACAGGCCATGGAGGAATGCTGCTTACAGGATTGCTCCCTTGGCCCCTGCTCAGCCTGCTTTCTTATGCAGCACAGGCCCACCTGCCCAGGGGTGGCACCACCCACAGTGGGCTGGGCCCTCCCACATCACTCATCAAGAAGATGCCCTTCAGACATGGCCGCAGGCCAGTCCAATAGAGGCAATTCCCCGATTGAGGCTCCCTCAACCCAGGTGTGTCAAGTTGACACTAAAGCTATCCAGCACAGTTATACTTTCCTTTTGGGTGTTTAAGGACATACAGGTGGACTGGATAAACTGATTTATTTTTACTCTTAAGGTTGTTTGAGGATCTGTTCCTCAGGGGTCACATGGGCTTGGGAGGAGCCCCTGGCTCCTTTCTTTTACCAGTTCCACCTATGTGAAGATAAGTCAAAGGTCCTGCTCGACCATTGTTGGCTTCTCTTGGAAGCATGGAGGAAATGATTCCTCTGTGTTGACCCTCCTCTTTATAGACTGGACACTGGTTCAAGTCCATCTGGTGTGGTCTCCTCGGACTCCTTGATCAAGAGGACAGGTAACCCACCAAAATTATAGGACATTTTGAGAGATGCTCATAGTCCCCGGGAAATAGTTGACTTAGGAGAGCTAGGAGCAAAAAGTGTCCTTTATGTCTCTCTGACCAAATTATTATAGGCCTCAAAGTATGTCTGTTAAACACCTAAGAAGGTTATTTCCACCAGTATGGTATTTTTAATTACTGTGTGTCATGTAGATAAATCTTGGGCAAAGACCAGTTATTCTCAGATAAACCTTACCTAGACAGATATTTCTTGATCTGCTATGTATAATTTGTCAGTAGGTCATAGGAGTAATATGTTTCTCTCTGGTTTTGAAAACTAGTTAGGCATTTTTTATCTCTTGCATTGTCTCACCCCTCCATCATGGTTTTCCCACTTAAGGTGCCCCCATTCCCCCCCCTTTCTCCCTTCTCCTATGGTCCTACCTCTCTTGACCACTTTAAGATTTCATCTTACCCCAGTCAGGATAAAAGGAGGGTTTTAGTGCTCTGTCATTCTCCTCACTTTTCATGGATCTAAGCTTTTCATCCCTTTTTAGTTTAAAATTAATGTTTGATGAATCTAAAAATTCATCTATTTCATTTAGGTTTTCTATCTCAATGTATAGGCTTATGAAGTATTACCTTATAGTCTTCTAAATTTCTTTTGTATCTGTTACACTGGTTTCTTATCATCTCTGATTCTGTTTTTCTGGGTTTCTTCTTTCTTTTTTATTGGACTAAAAGTCTATAAATCTTGCTTACTTTTTCAAAGAACCACCTCCTATATTCATTTATTCTTCATCACGGTTGAGCCTTATGATAGATTATACAATTTGTAGTGATCAGACCAGCCCTAAACACATGTATATAAGAATATCACTAAACAGACTCAGTATAGTACAGGTATATATAGATCTATTTATGTTTGTATGCATGTATTTATGTACATATGATGTATGTTTAACAATCCTAAAAAAATATGATGAGATCATGAACTTGAGAAGGAGTTGGGGGACATGGGAGGACTGTAGAGGGGAGAAGGTGAGATGGACATTATGAAGTAAATCATGCATAAAATTCTCAAAAGTTAAATAAAAATAAAAATACAAGAAGAAAGAGTATAAAGAGACAACAAGAGAAATGCTTACTTTACCTCATTAAAAGAAATTTTGCACAAATTAAGAAAAGCAGTTGTCTCAAAACATATACAATAAAATTTCTTCTAGATTAATCATTATTATGAAATGAAGACAGGCAGATTTTGTGAATTTGACTTTGTTCAGCTGTTGACTTGTTTAAGCTAATTATTATCCTCAGTGTTATGAGTCGCAATTAGAAAGGTAAAGGTTTCTCTGTAACTACAGGAAGACAATACTGTCATTCTGGCCAGTATTATCCTTTACCATGATCTCTAACACTACTAAGCATGGTAAGGTGGCCAAGCACAAGCACCACGATTTTCTGATTAGAATGTTTCTACAAACAAGAAATGTTATTACTAGATTTCTGATGATCTTGGGAAATCTGTGCTTAGAAACACTATTAGTCATCTTGCACAAAAGGATTTTTAAAACATTTTAAGAAAATAAGTTCATCATTTTTATTTTCTTTATTAACTTAGTAAGGCTAAAGATAATGATATTTTTTAAAAAATATTTCCTCCAGAAAAATGAAGGTGCTCTCATTTGTCTCCCACTAAATTACTATTAGCTTCCATCTTTCATAAATAGTTTAGCTTATTAGCGGTATAATTTATCTCGATTAGTGTGTTAGTTACATTAATAGATGAATGCATTAATTTTAATTTGGTAATGGCTGAATTGGATAGGTATCAACCTTAGTTGTTCTACTTAGTGAAAACTGTTCAACAACTTCAGAACAATCTAATTCATTTATAATTTAAATTTATTTTTACTGACATATGAAACATTAAAATGTATAAGTCACTTAAAAAGTTCCAACAAGTTATAGATTTCACTTATAATTTTAAAATTCAAGTATCAAAAACTCACATTGCCTAGAATTAATTATCAGAGAACACAAAGTGGGGAATTTCCATTGGAAATGACTTAGTGTTTCCTTAATAATGAGTCTTTATACCCTCAGCCTCTGGAAGCATATGGGCCTGGAATCCCTGCTCTGTCCACTACTGACTAAAGCAATCCAAGAAGGAGGATCATTCCAATGCTTTATATTTCTACTGGTAAATGGAAACTATATTATAACTTTATTGAGAGATTTTTTAATGGATTATCTAAGGCTATGTAGTTAGCTTGTCACTTGTTTGACAGAAAAGATGGTTTAGTAAATGCTAGCTATAATTATTGTCATCATTTTATTATCATCATTATTATCTTAGAAGAATAATAGTTTGATAAAAATGGAGCAGGAACACCAATTTTTTAGCTAATCCATGTAATATTAAGAGATCTTAGTTTCATGTCTATTTTCTGAATTCTAATTGAGTATCTGTAATTATTATACTTCTCTAATATCTAGTCATGATCTGAGGTGTTTCATACAACTTCATTATAAGTACAACTGGGGATAAATGATGTTAACTTTTAGGTTCTAATTCTCCATCTTTTTTTTTTCCAGAGCTGAGAACTGAACCCAGGGCCTTGCACTTGCTAAGCAAGTGCTCTACCACTGAGCTAAATCCCCAACTCCTAATTCTCTTTTAAAAAGATATTTTCTTTATTATTTTATGTGTATGAGGGTATTGTCTGCATGCATGTGAGTGCACCCGTGTCATGCAGTGCCTCAGAGGTCAGAAGAGGGTGTCAGATCCCCCTGGAACTGAAGTTAAGAACAGTTTGTAGCTGCCATGTGGGTACTTAGACTCGAACCCTGGTCCTCTGCCAGAGCAGTCAGTGCCCTTAACCACTGAGCCATCTCTCCAGTGCCAATTCTCTATCTTTTTAAGAAGGACAACTACAAATAACAAAACTAATTAAAAAAAATATTGTTTCATTTTAAGCCCAGAAAAATCCATACACGGTTAATTTCTCTTGTTTTCTACTAATTGAAATGAGCTGTGAATTTATGAAGTAAGTCAATATTCCAAGGATCCCTCCATGTTATTAAATGGGAACTTGACTCAAATTAGTAATACATGTGAAATAAATTAAAAAGAAGTATAAATTGACCAAAACAGTCATTTGTAGAGTAAAATTGAAAACTGTGCTATATCTTTGTGTTCATGTTTTCATGATAAATTTAAATAATGCTAAACACAACTAGGAATTTACATATCTTTCACTCCACAGTTGATTTGATAGAATTAATTTGTAGAGAATCTTACATATCTCCCAAACTGATTAACCACAAACTCACATTCCAATTTGTTTCCTGTACAATTTTTTAGCTACTTAGTTACCTTTTGCTATCACAAAATGCTACAACAAAAGCAACTTAAGGGTTATGGGGTTTATTTTGTCAGGGAGTGTGAGGTAACTGGTCATATCACTCACAGTAAGGAAGCAGAGAAAGCAGTGAATACTGGCACTCAGGTTATTTTCTACTCTCTATTCAGTCTATTACCTCTGCATTGGGAACGGTGCTACACACAGTACACAGTCAAGATAAACTTCCCACAGGCACGCTAAGAGGCTTTTCTCCCTGATGATGCAGTATCTCAAGTTGAAAATTGTGATTAGCCATTCCGATCATCTTACCCCTAAACAGTTTCAATTTTCCCATTGAATTTTCCATGAATTTGGAAGATTTTATAAATTCAAAGAATGATGGGTTCCAAATATTAGAGAAAGCAGAAATAGAATTTAGTTACTATTGTTTTTCAATGACTCAAAACTTCCCAGGGAGGCCTGGTGTAATAAGGTAAAATAACCACACAATAATTGTTTATTATTCCTTCCAGATGACTATTGTTTTATATATATGTATATGTATATCCAAGTCCATTTTCCTAAATTGACCTTAGTCAGGTGACAAAGGCAAGAGGAAATTCTACCATAAGGTGTCCTGACAGATTCCTCCAAGTAGGTCTATGCACCAAACCTGAATCACCAGGTCAGCCTAGCATATTGTGTAAAATACTTCTATTTCTGACCACTAATTTCCTTCTTATCCTCACAAAGTTTGCCCCAGATCAACACAGCATGACATACTGCTTTAATTCTAAATCAAAACAAGGGGGGGGGGGGCACCAGTAAAACCTGTTCATTGATTTTGCTTCCCCTCCAATAGGCCTCTGTAATTTCAATAATTCCTTAATCTATGTGGTGTTCTTTAGTGACCAGGTTTACACAGAAAGGTTTTTTAAAAAAAGACTCATACACTTCTCATGCTGTGTTCTCTATCAAAAGCTCACAGAAGTTATAATTCCTATCTTTAAGACACGAAAATCTGTACATATTGAAAACTAAAGGATTTAGAGGCCGGAGAGATGGCTCAGCAGTTAAGAACACAGATTGTTCTTTCAGAAGACCCGGGTTTGAATCCCAGCACCCACATGGCAGCTAACAACTGTCCGTAACTCCAGTCACAAGGGATCCCACAGCCTCTTCTGACCTCCGGCGGGCATTGCACAACACGACTGCACTTACCTACATGCAGGCAATACACGCCTACACATAAAATAATAAATAAAATTTTTATGAAGTTTTAAAAAAAAAAGAAAACTAAAGGATTTACTTGAAGACGTCAGAAAACAGAAGCTGGGGAAGAAATCGTCAAGGAGAAACAGTGAGTAAGAACAGAAAGGTGCGTCAAGAACCTGCTGACTTGAGAGGACGCCCCTTCAGTCATGAAGTGGGAGGAAATCAGGATTTAATTTGTAGAAATCCTTGATGGCTGACTGAAGACCAAATTAAAGCAACTTGTATTGAGATTGCAGAGCCAGAAGCCCCCAATTTTTCAAGAGCTTTATAATTTTAGATACATAGACTTTCTTTGCACAGAACCAGAAAAGATCCATTACTACCTCTGGGAAAAACCGGGGCAGGGCCAAAAGAAATCACAGTGAAAAATGCCCACTGAGTTCTCCACATGAGCACCCATACCACAGGAGGAACACTCTATGCCAGAACTTGATTGCCCTGGAGAATGGACATTCCACCACATGGTTTTATCACTTAAGTTCCCATGATCCCTAAATGTTAAATAATTTTTTTCAAATGAAGCAAGAACTTTTGTGAATACAAAAATACCTGTGGAATTGAAAAGCTGGCATTATAAATCCACCAAGATTCTATTTTTTAATTATTTTTTTTAATTTTACATGTATGAGTGTATTGCTTGCATATGTGTGTGTGTGTGTGTGTGTGTGTGTGTGTGTGTGTGTGCACCCATGTCGTGCAACACCTCTGGAGGTCAGAGGAAGGCATCGGATCCCCTGGACTGGAGGTAGAGAGGGTTGTTAGCTGTCATATGGGTGCTGGGAATCAAATCTGGGTCCTCTGAAAGAGCAGCCAGTGCTCTTAACTGGTGATGTTAACTGGCGATGTCTCCAGTCTGAGATCCTAGTTTTTATCAGACCCTTAAAAATGCTCTCCTCCCAAGACAGACACTTCATACTAGCAGGATCTAACATCATGGCAGATACCTGCATGCACATACACTACTGAAGGCAAAGATATATATAT
>NW_008344488.1:4544256-4564228 GCF_000622305.1 Nannospalax galili | reverse complement strand
ATATTATATTTTTACTTGAAAAATCATACAAAATATCTACACATGAAGGAACCAGATTGGGACTTCAATTATCTGCTCAGATTAATTGGAAACTAAAAATGGTTTAGTGGGTACTAATGATTAGTTGAGTGTCCAGATTCATGCATATAATGTTTGAATAATTTTACTTGGGAGTTATAGTGTGTTCAGCAATTAAGAAACCATGGTGTGAGATACATGCCTTTGTTTGTTTCCCACCATTTTATCCAGTGTATTCACTTTACAAAATTTGGTCAGTCCTAAACTGAAAGTCCCACAGATCAAGGGCTTTATCTCCTAAATGTTTACATTACTTAGAAACTACCATCACAGTTAGGCATTTCATTAATTCTTTTCGAAGTTTGTTCAGAGAGCTGTCAGAATATTCATATATTATTTTACTTAGAAAAATTTTGCAATTCATTATCTGTTCTGAAATGATGAAAGAATGCTACTTATTATCTATCTCTCCCTTTTTGTTACTGAATATATGTTTAGTTCAGTAAAACCAAAAGTACTAGCACATGAGCTATAAAGTTAGAAAAGAAACACTCTTCTATTATTAATATTTGGCTTAAATTATTTGATATACTCAAATTATCAATTGAGTATATACTTCAGAGTATGTATCTCAATTTGGTACAATAAAATTTGAATTTTAATAGCTACATTGTATCCCTCTAGAAAGTTTTGAATATCAAATGTGATAAAACATACAATATTACTTATTTTTGAGATATAAAATATTCAGGACTCAAAAGTGTTAGATGGATAGTTGATGAATTATTAACTAAGTTGCACATAATGTTCCAGTACACAATATCATTTAATAAATATACACATGAATTGAGCTCTGTCCCAAAAGAAGCAGGAAACCTTACTTTTGAAAATATATTGTCAACAGTAACACCATTTGGATTTCTCCCTCATTTGGATGAAACATGAAGTATAACAATAATAAATGTTATATTTTACCTGCCAGCCTAAGTCTATGCCAGTCTTCAAAGAAACACATTTGACTTGACACATGGTGACAGATTACAATAGAGTCTGAAGGAGGCATAAAGTTTTCTGAAATCCAAACTTTGGCAGCTTTTTGGATTATACTGCCAGTTCCTTGCCAAAATCATGTTTGATAGATGAGAACAATTTGTCTTCTTGGACATTCATGAATGAGACACTGCAGACACTGAAATATGCAGAAAGAGTTGAAATTTGCTTTTCATATTTGAATTTGGTAGATGAATATGCAAGTAGAATTAAATGTCCCAGATGTCTTGCCAATTTAAACTACAATAAATCTAAATGTTCAGATTAGTTCAACTAAATCACCACATCCTACACAGAGAAATATTCCATTTATGATTTCTTTTTAAACTGATGTTACTAGAGTTTCTTTAGAAATTCACATTTCTACCTCATTCACTATTGAACACTTCTACTCTGAGTAATAGAGTTTGCATTTCCCATCTTGTATATACTCACCTGATGTGCAAATACAGATTGAAATACCAAGGAATGTTATGATGATGTAAATATCTGTGAGTTTGAATAAACCAAGAGAGAGAGTCTATAAAATATTGTGCATATCTGGTCATTGAGAATTTTGAAGACCAAAGTACATGTAAGCATAACTAACATGAAAAAGGAATGTTCGCTCTACAAGGGTAAGTGTTGAACACAATGCGTGTACAAATCTATGATCTCCTTCTAAGACTAAATGACATTTGAAGAGCCAGATCATTTTCTGCTTAGTTTGAAGTCTCCTAAATTTCATTAAGATCTCAATCTAAAAGTCATCCATAGAATTAGGTATAAAATTTTATTTTATGTCAGGAAAACAAGGTGGTTTGGTTAGCATCCTTTGGACTTTGATGTTACTTCACTGAATGCTATGGAGACTTAGGGGTTTTACTCAGAATAATGAAAGATTGAATATTTATTTCACAAATGTAACTCTAGTCACAATATTGTGAAGAAGTTAGAAGGGAGAGGAGAGATTTGCAATTCTTGAAGTGAGAATTATAAGATATTAAACTAACCTACTAATGATGAAATTTGATTTAAGGAAATAACTTGAGACATACTTGGATTTAAAAATGACAGAAGTGCGATATTAAATGTAGGAGAGAAAGGGAAAAAGTAAAAAAATGAAGAAAGATGTATTCATGTTTTAAGTATTTAAATGAATACTCATGGAAATTCTTTTTTAATATTTCAAAGTTGCCTTTGCATTGAACCATTGCAAGAGTGGTCATATAGAATAATTTCCTAAAGGGAAAAGAGAAGCATTCAGTTTGGTGCACTTGATTACTGATTAGCCAATGAATCACATAGTGATGTCCTTTACTTATTACAGAGTCAAAGTCAATGAAGATTATAAATGCTATGATAAGGTATTTCAAATTTTGTCATTTAATATATATAAAATGTTGTGCATTGATCCAAACTGGGAAGAAATGAAGAAGAAACTGCAGCACTAAGGGGGGAGCTTTCAGTTTCCTAGTGAAAGATTTTGCATAATTTTATCTGAGTATATCAGTCTAAAATGAAATGGAGAAACAAAGAAAAGTCATCATCATAATCTTCTACAGATTTTGATATCTTTCATCCTGGATCTGAGTTTGTATTTAAGACTTAGGATTTTGGATGATTAAAACAAAAATTCACATGAGGGAAAAAAAGTTTTCTAAGAACCCTCCAAATCAAATCTGATCTTAGCAAAACATAATTTAAATTGGGTTTGCTTAAATAGCCTTTCCTATAGTAACAGGTTTTATTTAAAGATCCATCCAGGATGCCTGAATGAGTAGATGTGAATGCTTTTTAAATAATCTTTGGTCATTCCCAGGATGAGCACAATTTAGTCTGTAAAGAGGTACACATATAATACTCATACCAAGGGTTTATACTGGAGCTGAATAATTCCTATCACCCAATAACATATTAGCCATGGTAATACCAGAAACAGATCATTTACTTTGCTGATGAGGCTGATGTTAACAAACCTGCTGCACTTCCTTCCGGTGGTAGAAAAGTACAGGACATACAATTTCATGTAAGTTCTTATACCTGATATTAGTAATAAACAACATTACTACTGATTTATGCATATCTTATACTTTTTATCAGTGTTTTAAATAATAATAATTCTTGTTTTCAATGACTTCAGAAAATGGGGAGTACAGAACAGTGGTATAATAAGCATTGTTTTGAAGCTCCCATTCAGGGTGACGGGTATAATAATGTATAAATGTGGTGTTGGAAGTGTTTTTACCTTACCGATGTTTAAATGACATTTAAATTTGTGAGATATAAATTTTCTGCTAATATTTTCATATACAATGTCCATGTTCATTATATATATGCAAGTCTCTGTATATCCACTAAAATCATTTGGAAATGCTTAAAAATGACTATTTAGAAGAAATGGAAAAACTAAAAAAAAAAAACTTCTGGTGTTAATAATATATAGATTTTAGTGTAAAGGATGAACTTGACAAAATTCTTAGAAATAATGCAAGTGAAATCCCAGAACCCATATGGTGACTAACGACTGTCTGTAACTCCAGTTTGAGGGGATCCAACACCGTCTCCTGTCCTCTACACTATGACATGGGTGCACTTACACACATGCAGGCCTAACACTCATACACATAAAATAAAAATAGATAAATCAAAACAAAAAATTTTAAAAAGAGAAAAGGGAATATTTTACAAAGACGTAATAAAAACATTTGATAAGTTTTTCTACAGAGGAATAAATCCACATAGAATTTTTAATGCTTCCTATTGACCTCAGCTTCCAATTCAACATGGCATTGGTTCCATAATAAACAAGATTGATATCTGTCAAAAATAAAAGAAGGAAGAAAATTAGTTAGTGCATTCTTTTACTTTAAGTAGATTTCCTAGAAGCCTTCAACCCTTTCTAATTAGTCAGAACTTAGTCATATGCAAGGGAAACTGAGAGGCATATTTATTTTGGCTGGTTATGAACTAAAAAATCAAGTGTGCGCAGGGGCAGGAGAATGGATAGATGGTAGCTTCCTAGCTGATACGGGTCTAACAAGGTCTTACACTGGGAATTCATTTGTTCATTTCTCATTCATTTATTTATTATTCTTAAGACAAATATGCATACAGGGCTTACCTGTTCTCCAGAGTCCCCACTCCAGGATTCAGGGTGACCACCCAGTTTCTGACCTGAAGGGCTTAGGCTTTGTAGTTTCAGTGACCCTGGTTCCTTCTGTGAGCCCAGAACAGCTCACATTGTAGAGCTTTGGGGCTTTCTCAGGACATGTTCACCAACAGGATTCTCAGCTAGAATGGTCTCTACTGGGATACCTCTGAGGCTCAGGGAAGGGAAGATGAATTATCTGTTCTTCCCCCTTAGGGACAATAGTCACTGTCACTAGTTGCTCCTTTACATGGGGTGAGTCCCCGGGGAGGTGGTCAGCAGGCCTGGGTGGAAATGAGGACCTTATCTATATAAGTATCTGTCTGTCTGCCTCTCTGTCACAGAAAAGGGGGCTGGAGGTTCCCTGACCTCCCTGACCATGGAAAAGGATGCCAATTTGGGCTTCAGAACATGTGGGGAATTTGGGATATGCCAGCATGGAGGCTAATGAGAGCAGCTGAGGGACACCTACAATCACTGAAGCTTCCCCCTCTTGGTAGCCCTTGCTATGGGCACCCCTTTTCACAGGGACCTCTGTGGCTCTGCTCCTCGTTTGGGAAGTCTGTGACAGGCAGTGCATAGACTCTGAGGGCTCGAGCATGGGGTCAAATCTGGGCTCTATCACCTACCACCTGTGATATAGGCTGAAATGTATCCCTCAAATTCACATGATATCTAGTTCCAAGGACCTTTGACTGTGACTGTTCTGGGGTCTTTCAAGAGGAAATCTAGTTTAAACAAGGTTAATGGAGTAGGTGAACATGGTATGACAGGTGTCTATGAGATGAGGGCATTTGGACACTGTCAGGTCAGAACAAGGCAGTGTAAAGATGCAGGCAGAAAGGATCATCACAGGCTTCAGGAGACACCAGCACTGCTGACACCTTGACCTTGGACTCCAGACTCCAAAACAGTGAGGAAATACATTCTGAGGTTTACATCACTGCCATAGATACTGAGTCATTACCACCCTAGAAGCAGACAAGCTGTGTGACACTTTCCCACTTTCCTTGTGCATAAAATTAGTATCATAACGATATCACCCTGAGGCTTCAGGTGTGGAAGGAACTTGGCATAGGAACTGGCCTCTGTGAGTACATGCTGTAATTAAATCAAATGATACCAACAAAAAAAGAAAAAGAAAAAGAAAGCAAGTGATACACATATGGCAATTGTTCTGCAAAATACTGATGAGAACTAATCTCATTTTGTTGCAATCTTGTAGGGGTTCCTCTTTCGGAAATAGTGTCAGAGACATTTTATTGCTAATTAAGAACAGCAATCACAATTACTTTTAAATTCATACCTAACTTTAAACTCCAAATGAATTTTCTGAATGTGATCACATACCTTATTTACTAGACTGGGGTCCAAAAGGCTTTTAGCTATTAAAAGCAATTAAATTCACCCTTACAATATAAAATGATGGTTATAACAACAGATAATCCAAAACATGCCATAATGAATCTCTTTTAAAAGAGTTCTGTTTTCAAAGATCAAATTCACTATAGGGTTACAGACAGATTGAAAGAAAAAAACATTTTCCATATACTTGCTAACCCCTACCCCTAGACACAGCCTCAATGACTATGGACATCTCCATTCACAGGGATATATTTCTTAAACCAGTGAACCTACACTGATGTACCATTTTCCCTTGTTCATAGTTTGCAGGAGGGTTACCTAGGGATACTGTATATGTTGAGATTCACCAGGGTGGTGCAGTTGGGCTATGAGTATACTGCTTTTGTTGTTGAGGTGGTTGTTGTTTGTTTTGTTTTGTTATTTTTTTTAATTTCCAAAAAGTTTGCACAAGTTTACATTTCTGCCAGCAGTTTAATGAAGGATTCTCCTTATACTCTTGCCAGCATTTTTTGTCATTTGTTTTCTTAATGATAACTAGTCTGACAGGAATTAGAATCTCACAGCAATAATATTTGCATTTCATTGATGGTTAAGTGTCTTGAACATTGCCTTTCTTTTTTTTTTAATTGAAGCAGAGTCTCATTTCAAATCCACTAAATAACAAAGTTTGACCCTGAACTCCAGATCCTTCTGTCTCCACCTTCCAAGTGCTGAGTGTAAGATCACAGGCATGCACCACCATGTCTAGTTTTATGAGGTATTAGGGATTGAACCAAGGACTTACTTCACTGAAAGCATTCTACCAATTGAACTGTCTCCTCAACCCTATTGAACATATTTACTGGCCATGTGTATTTCTTCTTTTTAAAGCTCTGTACTCAATTCATTAGTTCATTAATTAATTTGATTTTTGTTAATTTTTTTAATTCATCATATATTAGATAATAACTCCCTCTTTGATATGTAGTCGGTAAAGGTTTTTGTCACATTCTAAAAGCTGTCACTTCACTGGTAATTATTTCTTTTGCTGTGTGGAAATCTTAATTTCATCTAACCGCATTTACCCAATACTTGAGATGATTTCCTATATTATTGGATTTATATTCAGAAATTACTTATGTACGCCAGCATCATGAAGGGTTTTATCTGTGCTTTATGCCAGCAGTTTCAAAGTTGCAAGTTTTACTCTAAGGATTTTGTTTCTTATTTAATTAATTTCTAATCAGGATGAGAGAATTGGGTCTATTTCCTTTCCTTCACATGTGAAAATCCAGTTTCTCCAAGACTACATAAACAGCTGTCTTTTCTCCAATGTATGTTATGCCAGTTTTGTCAAAAATTAGGTGATTATAACTGTGTGTTGTTATTTCTGGATCCTCTATTCTATTCAATTTTTCTATCTCTCTGTTTTTGTTTTGGTACCATGCTGTTTTTGTTACTATGTATGATATAATTTGAGATTAAGTATTCTTATAACCCCTGCATTGCTCTTTCTGCTAATGTTTGCTACAGGTATTTGGGGTTTTGCATTTCTATGTGTTTTCTGTTTTCCTTCTTTGGAGAATATTATTGGGATTTTGATGAAGACTACAACAAAACTGTACATTGCTTTTGGTAATATACCTATATTCCCAATATTAATTTTACCTATACATGAGCATTGGAGGGAGTTATTCCAAATTGTAGTTATCTCAATTTCTTTCTTTAATTCCTTAATGTTTCATCATATAGGTCTATAAACTCCTTGGTTGGGTTTATTTTCAGGTATTTTAAAAATTATTTTTAGTATTTTCCTAAAAAAAATTCTTCAAAAATATATTACTTGAGAATTTCACACGTGTACAATGCATTTTTATTAAATTCACCCCACTGCCCTCCAATCCATCCCTATCTCTCTGCATCATGTAGCCTTTCCAACTCCATGTATTCTTTGTTTAAACCCAGTGACTCTAGTAAGTGTTCCCTGCAAGTGAAGGAAATGGGTACTTGTTGGCTATTAGAGCAGTGTTGAAGATACCATAGGGTCATTGGACTTATGAGCTCTCAGCAGCTGTAACTGAATGCTCAAAACCAAGTAAACCTTAGAGAAATGACCATAGTTATCTTCTATAACTCAAAAACAGCCCCCAAAAGACCCAAATTATAACAAATAACATAACTGAATCTCAAAACACAGTTCAAAAATGTTTAAAGGATAGTTTCTAATAAAAAAATTCAATATTAACATAAGATTAAGTTTATGAAGTTCCAACTTAAATTTATCAAGCATTTAAATTGATTAAAAAAAGAATATGAAGGGGCTGGAGAGATCGCTCAGTGGTTAAGAGCACTGGCTTTTCTTGAAGAGGGCCATGGTTTGGTACAAGCACCCACATGCTGGCTAAGAGCTATTCATAATTACAGTCCCAGAGAATATGACACCCTCTTCTGACCTCTACAGGCATTGCACAACATGAATGACCTTACATACATGCAGGGAAAACACATACATATATGAATAAAAAAGTTACAATCAACAACTTTCTTTGAAATATATTAGAACAACTCAAATTTACTCACAGCCATGGTAACAGTATACACAAGTCCCACCTAATCTCAAATCAGACAAAATTCCAGAATAGACATGGAGAAGTAGGTAAGAAACCCCAACCCTACCTGAAGAAAAACAAACAAACAAAGTATATATATATATGGCCTGTAGAGAATTTGTGTCCCCAAATGCCTTTCAGTGTGGGTCTATCCACTGGAGCCTCATCAATCCACCAAAATTCTCATCCACAAATGAAACTGACTCTTCCTCTTATCAGTCACCAGTCACCAATACTTCTTCAGTTAGGGTTGGGGTTGTCTGACTTGAGATTATGTGGGACTTGTACATACTGTTACAATTGCTATGAGTTCATGAGAATTCATACACACACACACACACACACACACACATTGAGTACTTGTGAGTGGAAGGGTAGTAAGGGGATACAGATAGGAGAGGTGTTCTAAAAATAATCAAAATGTATGAAATTTATGAAAATTTAATAAAATATATAAAATGAAATGAATTAGAGATTATATTATTATAAATTCATTGGGTGGTAAATACTGTATCATCTGTTTTTGTAAATAAATTTTACTATGATAGAACTTCATTTATTTATAAAAAGCTCCCACCTACCTGGCTCACAAAAATGAGAAAACAAAGGCAATAAAAAATGCATATGCTCAAATCTACAAAGTGCAAGTTAAGCAAAGTAAAATAATTGAAATAAATGGATTAGCATATCCTGTTGATGGTTTGGAAGACTTGGGTAAAAATGCCAATTTTCAAATTGACAAATACATTCAATACAACTGCAGAGTTCCATGGCCAGCATCCAAGAAGGCCTTGAAGATGCCCAACACAGGTTCCAGCCAATGAGTGGTGACAGCAACTCATTTGTCATCTATCAAACCCTCACAGAATCACCTCATTATAGAGATCACATGGTACTATCAACTGCCAAATTTTAAAATCTAGCACAGAATATGTGAGAAATATAAAATCTCATTAAAGAGGTGCCAGTACCTACAGAAAGGTCATTTGATTTGGATCTGAGTGAGCATGAATGTATGCACACACACACATACACAAACACCTACCCTCCCACCCCCCCACACACAAATGCACAGATTTATCACTGAAGATTTCAAAGAAAAAATAAGCAGGATGAACACTGATGTAGGTGATAACAATTTTCCAAGGAGATAGTGATGAACCAATGGGTATGATAAAGGAATGCATGAAATTCTGAGGCATGTCTTGCAAGGGAAGAACTAAGCATAACTGTGCTTAACAGGAATGCTGCTTCTATGGATCCTACTCTGCCTTTGCATCTGGACGTCATTAGTACTCATTCTCAGCACACACACATGATAAATATGCTCTGGGTACTGATGCATATGGGCACACTGACAAGAAGTTCATTGTCACTCCTGTTCTCAGCTTTGAACAAGTCAGCTGAGTACATTTGAAAGAGGATCTTTACCATAAAACTTACCATAATGGGGCCTTGAGGGAGAAACATGTATGTTATTTTATTAACTACATATTTTAGCATAACAGATCTCCAGATAGTGCTTAGAAAGTAAACTTTTACTGTTTAACATCTTCTATGGGGCATGAATCAGGACCTTGTTTACATGGGTCTCCTATTCGGGGACACTCATGGGCTAAATTCAAGAGGAGAGCCAGGACTTTCCAATCATTTCAAGTCCCCACAGAGAAAAGATCTATTTCCAAGGTCACATGACTATTCACAAGATCAGTTTCAACTTACTGGATATAATTTATTCCATCAAAACCAAGAAGGAAGGGAAATAGATTCCTTACAGCTTATCCATTTTACTGATTAAAAACAAGTCATAGTTTCTGTCCATACTTAGGTGATAGAATGAAGTTAAAGGGTAGACCAGGAAACAAGGATAATGAAGGACTCATGACAGAGCCTTTTCCACATACATATTGAACAAATATCAATCTTTAATACTTATTTCTTTCAGTAGAAGTTGATGGTCCTTGGTTCTTACTAAGAATGTAAAGGATGATATGATCTGTTCCCAAGGTTCCCAAGGTAAATCTACTACTGCTGCTTGAGCTTGCATAAAATCTTAATTATTTTTAACACTATTTTTTTTACAAACCTTTGGATAATAAAAATCAAAACCAAAACATGTCAATGTGTCTTCAGCAGACTGGGCATTTTCTGACCTCATGTAACACTGAATGGGTGAATATTTCTTGGTTTAGTATCTTGATTTTTAGAAAATATTTTTATAGATCAATAGGGAATTTCATATAGTATATTTTGATGATGACATTTAAATAAAGGCTTCCTTCGAAAAAGGTGTATGTTACTGTACACACCAGCAAGTACAGATAATCTGAAGTAGGATAAAATCTGAAGACCTATGGTCCAAATACCTGCACGGATGGTGCTCTTTGAAATCTCCTATTTGAGCACTAAGTTACATGAAGTTTTTGTTTCCAATTTATTAGGGCTGAAGCATCGATGGCTGCTGACCCTGAAATTCCTGAACTTACAAAGAAAGAGGGACCAGGATCTGAGCCTCCCTTCAGTTTCAGATCCAAACTGAGGTGGATTTGTTCCTCCTCCCCACTGTAGATATATGCTTGGAGAATAATATGGGCCAGTATGCAGAGAATCCCCCTTCCTTGACCCTCAAACAGGTTGGAGGATGTTGACTGAGTCAATCCATTTGTTCACGCCTGCCAGGTATTCTCGGGAGAATGGAAGAAAAACCTTTGCCCTGAGCTGGAAGTTGTGCACAGAAAACTGCCACAATCCCCCATATAGGGAAATCTGCCAAGGTCAAATTTAGATGACATGATGCAGGTCCCTTGACTCTGCAGATCCCCTAGACTGACTAGGGAGTGGTTCCAGTCACAATTTGTCTGATCCTTACAGAGAATGAGGGTCTCGTTTAGCTCAATTCATACATAAAGGGGTTTGGGATGCAAGCACAACCAACAGTCTTGACATATGACTCTGAATGATTCAAAAGTTGATGGACTTTTGCTAACATTCTTAGCATGGAGAGGCCTGCTTCAAGGTTTTGGATTGGGGTGACTGGGGTTGCTCTTTCTGGTTTAAAGGATGCCTCACGTTGTTGTTGTTGTTGTCGGGAAGTGGTGGACTGTAGGCCTTTGAGGTACCAATAGATAAAGCTTTTGGTTTAGACCAATGGGTTGAGGGTCCTGGGGTGGATGTCTCTTTTGCACGGTTAAGTCATTATCAGGATTTCTCCCAGTGGCATAATTTCTTATCTCAAGGTCTTTCCTGTCACCAAGTAGTGGTGAACTGCAATATTTCAGGCTATCATCTTGATGGCCAGGGGATTACAATCACCTGGGGAACAAGTCTGGGCCATTTCTCGCCTATTTATACAAACATAGAGTCTGCATGCCCCATGAGGATTCTGTCTCACATTCCCAGGCCATACAGTGGTACTGGCAGTTCCCCTAACAAGAGGACTCTCTGTTAGTAGGACAGGTGTAGAATTAGAGGGTCTGAATTCCTTCTTCAAATTCTAAGCCATCACAGCCCATCATTCTATATCCATGCCTGTCATTGGGGTACCATAAGGTTAAGGTCATGGGGGTACAAAGGTCTATCTGGAAGGTCACAAGGATTTTTCCATCCCTAGTCTTCCTTAGTTGCCATTTCCAGGCTGGGTGGGTGATGGCAATTTTATGCATTTCTCTTGGGAAGATAAAGAAACTAAAGTATACCTATAAGACTCAGGGAGATCCTGTCATTCTTATCTTTAGAGGTCCAGAGATCTGAGTGACAGCCCATTTCATGTCTTCTTCTGTAGCCTTTGTTAACTGGGTATGGTGGATCCAAGAGGAGACTCCAGCCACTTTCACCACTGTTGATGTGGTGAGGATTACAGGATATTGGATCTTCCAGGTCAAATTGGTTACAGAAACAGGAGAAAGTTGGGCCACCTCATTCCCTTTGCCCTACTCAAGACCAGATGTACTCCCTGCTGGTAAGGATTCACCCCTTACCAGATCATATGGCTGGAACTTGAGAGCCAGTTCTGAAGTGTGCTAGGGATCAGTTTCTCAGACTATCTGGTGAATGGGCCCTCTGGGTCTGTAGCACAGCCTGTAATGAGGCCAGAAGGGAGTGATTAGGCATTTATATTTTATGTATATCTGTCTTGGTTCTAGTGGGAAAAGCATACAACCATCCAGAGAATGTGTCTACAAATACCAAGAGATACGTGTACCCAGAAACAGTTTGTTTAATCTCAGTAAAATCCAATTCCCAATGTTCCTCAGGGGTGGAGCCATGTGTGTGTATTCCATCCAGGGCTTTCTTTCCCCCTTTACGGTTCACCTGGGCACAATTGGGACACCCGAATGCAATGTCCTTGTGATGTAGTCTGGTGGGGGAATGAGACACATGGGCCCGAGGAGTTCAGTAAACTTTGTGACTCCATGATGTGTGGCCAGTTGGAGTCACCAATTGTCTCCCAAGGGTCACTAGGAGGATAGGTCTTCCATCTGGCAACAAATGCCATGCTTTTTCTTCCTGTTTAATGCCCTCTTCTTGTGCCCATATTTCTCCTATGGTATATAGGTAGGTTTGTGAGGCAGGCTTGGTTCTAGCAATGTGACCAGAATTTGGAGGGGCCCCACTGGTTCTAAGGCTGCCTCCTGAGCAGCTAGATCTGCTGCTCTATTTCCCTGTGCCTCGGGGGAGTACCCTTTTTTATGTCCTTTGCAGTGCACAATGGCTACTTTCTTGGGTAGCTGAATATCTTCCAACAGGGCCAAGATCTCCCTTTTGTTCTTTTCTTTCTTTCCCAGCTGAGGTAAAGAGCCCTCTCTCTTGGTAGAGTGCCCCATGCACATGAGCTGTGGCAAAAGCATACCAGCTATCTGCATCCAAGGTCATGGCTTTGTCCTTACCTCACTGGAGCACCTGTGTTAGGACTGTGAGTCAGCCTTTTGGGAAGAAGATCCTTGCTTGAGGGACTGGGCCCAGATAGCCCACTCCTTTGTAAAGAGTGCAGCCCCATTATACCTGATACCATCTTTGATAAAGCTGCTTCCATCTGTGTGCAGTACCTCATCTACCTCCAGGTGACTGTCCCATGATTCCTGTTTTTTTCCCAGTGTCCTTACTGCTTCCCAGCAACCTTAGCATCTTTCCTTAGACCCTCCCCCTCATGACTGATTGGGTGGGAGTAGTGACTGTCTCAGAGGACATGCCTATGCAACAATGCATCACTCAGACTTTGGACATTCATCTCTCTGGAGTGCTGTTCAGGAGGGCCTGGACTGAATGAGGGGTGGTCAAGAGTAGTTCTTGTCCCAAGGTCAAATTATCACCTCCTTTACTAATATAGCAGCGGTGGCTATGGCCTATATACAGGCTGGCAACCCAGATGATACCGGATCCTGTATTTTGGACAAGGTCTGGGTCAGAACTCCTTTGGCAATGACTCAGCCCTCATTCACAAGTGGAAGGGTTTAGTGACATCAGGAGAGCCAGAGTCTGTGCAGATACCAGAGCCCTCATTAGGAGCTCAAAGTTTTCTTGTTCAGTTTTGATCCATTCTAGGGGTTGAGTCCCTCTGAGGCTGACACACAGACATTTTGAAATTTTTGCAAACCCTAGAATCCACAGAAAGCAATAACCAATTGCCCCCAGGAATTCCGGTACTTGCCTTTGTTCTTTGGAGTGGGGATCTGCAGGATCACTGTGCTACGTCTTTGAGACAGAGTACATTTTCCCACAGAGCTGAACATTCTTGGCTGACACCCAATAGGCTAGGTTTGGAAGAGTCCCCAAGCGTCCTTTGGTCAGCCTCTTGCATTCCTCTAATGTCTCTGAGGTGATGAGAAGATCATCCACATATTGGAGCAAGGTACTCTCTGGATGCCTCTGACAGAATTCCAGGTCTGAACTCAGGGCCTCATCAGACACAGTTGGCGAATTCTTAAACCCTTGGGGGAGCCTAGACCAAATCAATTAACACATGTATCCTCCCTCTGGATCAGTGTATTCAAACGCAAAGATGTGCTGTCGGACAGGTGCCTGAAAAATGGAAAAGAAAGCATCTTTTAGGACTAGGAATGTATAGACCTATTTCTATGGATGTAGGAGACTTAGGAGAGTAGGGATTCAGTGGTTGGGGGATAGTGTCTAATCACTTCCTAAACTCCCTGAGATCCTGCATGGGTCAGTAGTCTTGGATACCAGGCTTCAGAACTGCAAGCAGTAGGGCATTTGAGGGGGATGGCAGGGGACAAGAATTCCTGCTTTCCAGGGCTGGAGACACGGCTCAGTGGTTAAGAACACTGACTGTTCTTGCAGAACACCTGGGTTGGAATCCTAGCACCACATGGCAGCTAACAACTATCCATAACTCCAGTCCCAGGGGATCCAACAGCCTCTTCTGACCTCCGCGGGCATTGCACAACTTCATGTAGGGTGCACTTACCTACATGTAGACAATACATGTATACACATAAAATAAAAATAATAAATTTTTTTTGGAAAAGTTAACAAAAAAAAAAGAATTCCTGCTTTCCTAAACCTGTTTATGTGCTTGGCAATTCCTTACTTTGCCACCCAATTCATGGGGTATTGTCTGATTTCCACAGTGGTTGCTGTGTGCAGCAATTGGGGGTGGGTGGGTGACCAAACCTGGGGGGTTACTTTTAACCTGTACTTGTGGGAAAAATTGTTGTAATTTCTGTACACACCCTGTAGACTAGGCATCCCTATTATGGTTGGCTCTGGTTGCAGGCGGTCCTCCTCTGACAAGGGGCAAATTATCAGGATGTAAATTGGAGCCTGGCCTGGACTCAAAGTTAGGTGGGCCTCCATTTCTCAGAAAGAGATGGTGGCCCCAAGCCTCCAGAGGAGGTTTCTACACATTAAGGGGTATAGAGAGTCAGGCATGATGGGAAAATTTGGGTTACAGTACCTTGTCCCAACTCCACAGGCAGGTGGTCCAGTGGAAGGAGGCAATCTGGCTGGTTGCACTATGGACTGCTGTTAGCCAGAACATCGTGGGTCCTAGAGCTTTTGTTAATACTGAATGGGTTGCCCCTGAATCTACAAGGAACTTAATAAGTTTGCCCCCAATCTTCATTGTCAACATGGGCTCCTGGGCATTCAAAAAATGGAGCCCTGACCCTGTCAATCTTTCCCAAGTTGGAGGATGGGGCACCCCCTCTTTCTTCCTTTGGTGGAGACAGTCATTACTCCAGTGTTCCTTTTGCTTACAATAAGCACACTGATACTTTTCCATCCTTCTTTTCTCTCATTGTCTCCAGTCTCCTCCCCTGGACTTTCTGTCACCTGCTTCCCTGAGGGCTGCTATCACTGCCCTAGTCAATTTCTTATTCTGTTTATCTTCCGTCAATGATAATTGTAGACTTCTTTAGCAATTTCTAACAACTGTACTCTCTATTCATGCCCTCCAATCGAATCCTTCTACTTTCCTGGGGCTGGCTGCATAACAAAGGCAATATTTAGGGCCAGCTGGATTTTGGGGGCATCTGGGTCTATCAGGATGAAGATTCAGAAAACCTCCTGGAGGTCCTGCAGGGACCCAGTGAGAAATTCATGAAGTTCCTGAATCACTTCGATTACTTTAGAAAGATTTGTGGGTCTCCTGGAAGCTGCCTTTATTCCTCCCAAAAGGACTTGGTAAAAGTCTTCCAGATTCCCATTATCTGGAAGGTAGATATATTATTATCCCCAGTCAGTACTGGGGTCACAGCCAGGTCTCTCAGAGGAGATGCCCTATGTCTGCCCTATGCAGACAACACTGTCAAGGAGAGACACACCCAGGCCCGAGAGCGTTTTTTCTGCTAATATGATCCAGTCTTGCTTTTCTGCCATGAAGAGAGTGGTCAGGAGTTGCTGACAAACATCCCAGATCTGCTGGTGAGTATAAAAGAGGAGACTAATTAGTCAAGGAGACTAATGAGTACCTGGGGTTTTTCAGAGAAAGGAGAAATTTGAGTTTTCCAATTCTAAAGATCACTGGTGGAAAAGGGACATAGACCAAAAACGGGCATGTGTCCCACTGGTGGGAGCTGCCTAACCTTCCTTCTACTTTCTGTTGCCTCATCCCAATGTGTGGGGCTTCCCGTAGGGAAAAAATATGAGAGACCTCAGCCTCATCAAGGGCTCATTTCACCTCCTGATATACAGTCACTGCACAAATAGGAAGGGAAAGGGTCCCACAGTGGAGGTGTTTGGGTCTCCACCAAGGGTCCTTTCGACTGTCCATTTGGGCTAGAGTTTGTTGGTTGGCATAATATAGATGGATGTTACTCTCCTCTGGCTGGGCCAAGAGGATTGATGGTGCTTTTGCTTCTCCTCCTGCCTCAGGTTAAACTAATAAAACATATATACCCAAACAGAGAGCACAGGTTTTAAGCCAGGGATTCAGATTCAGGGACAGCCAATGGTCGATGTATGGAAATTGGTCAGCATGTCCAAGGTCCCTAGATGATCATACTCCAGACCACATGGCCTGTCCAGACATCCAGGGTGCCCTGGAATGTCAGCCATTCCATTTCACAGAATATTTGGAGTTTCCGAGGCAAGAAACAGATGCCATAGTCTCCCTCATCTGCAAAACCATCTCTAAAATGCTTAAGCATGCACTTTTAGGGAGTATTGGGACAACTCTCTCCCCCTCCCACATTGCCATAGGTGACAGACTGACAGAAACAAAGAAAAAATGAAACCAGCACAAATACAGACAACAAGAAGACAAACGCATGGTGGCCACCAAACACAATACACCATTTTTAGAGCCATGATTACAAAGAGCCCGTGGCATCTCACAAGATTCCGTGGACACAGGATTAGAGGCTACATCTGGCCTCTCCTAAGTGTCCCCTACTGAAGATGCCTCAGTCCAACTTACTTCTGGAGGTTTTCAAAAGAGGAGATGTTCTATGATCTTAAAATAGATGATAGATAGATGATAGATAGATAGATAGATAGATAGATAGATAGATAGATAGATAGATGTTAGATGATAGATGATAGATAGATAGATGATGGATGGGTGGGTGGATGGATGGATAGATAGATAGATAGATAGATAGATAGATAGATGATAGATACATAGATAGATAGATAGATAGATAGATAGATAGATAGACAGATAGATAGGAGGTATTGGAGACCAACAGAGTGCCAAATCAGTGGAGGGCAGAATTCTTTGGGCCCTGGAACATCTCAGGTGGCACCTCCACTCTCCTGTCCCAGTTCAGAGACTAAGATACTCCGGAGTCTGGGATCTAAATCATTGGGGATCTTACAGGGTCAAGATGAGGTGTCCCCCCTTGAGAAGATGGCTCATACATGGAATATTGCCAACAGAAAGTCTTTGTAGCTGGCCAGAAACTACACTGGGCATTCCATTGCAAGTGCAGTCCTAAGCCTTTTTCAGGGTAGAATTTTATATAGAAAACCATGTCCTTAAACAGTCAGTGGTGGAAAGAACCATCCCACCCCCAACCCCCATACACACCCAACATTTTCCCATAGGTCAGGGTGGAAAAGTTCTGAACAGTTTCTTCCTACAGGTGAAAGCCAAGAATATACAGAAGCCAGAAAGAAGCAGTTAATAAGAGCCACCAGGTACATGCCCTTTTCTCAAAGCCACATCTCAATGCAGTTGTGCCAAATTTTTCTATTCCCACACTTTGCGTCCACTACCTCTAGTTTTCAGTTCCTGGCATTAGCTAAGGCTGTAACAAGGCTAGTTATGGCACATCCTGAGGTGTCTCATCACAAAGTTATTAAGCACAAACTGCCTGTTAGAGGGGCCTAATATTAGACAGAAGAGGCCTCTCATCATGTTCAGTAATTGATTAGAACCTGTGAGATACTTTTACTTCTCAAGCCATGAGAGCTGCTTTGTGGCAGTAGAAGCTGGAGGCTGTCAGTTCATGTAACATATAGCTGAATGACAAAATACTGAGTAAGGTCAAAGCCAAGTAGCTCCAAGGCCACCATGTTGGGTTCCAGGTTGTTCATCATATTGCTCCAAAACCATGAGTTTAATTAGAATCTTCATAGTCAAAGTATTAAAGGCATTCCTAAACTTTCTCCAGAACTCACATCTTTTAGAGACCACTTTGAATTGAGGTGCTTCTGACTATATTTATAGTTCTTGGAAAACTTTTAAACGACTATGCTAAGAAAAATAGACTACTTCAAGGATTTCTTCCAATTTGGGATAGTTCAAAATAGCTTTCTACCAGACTCATAAATTACTCTAAAATCCACTCAGATTTCTCTAAACCAACATTCTTATCCTGTGAGTGTCTATTTCAGCTTGTAACATTTTAAATGAAATATGTCCTCAAGCTTCAATAAACAAATCAAATTTGACCTTTAACTAATGGCCAAGGGCTATTTCTTATGTTCAAAACATAGATACCTAGACCAAGACACACCTGTTTACCTACGGGCATCAATAAAATTGTCACAAAGCATTTTAAATCTTTCTTTCATCAGTGTTTTACTTTTTAAAACACAGCTGCTTTCATAAAGTGTTAACTGAAACACAATGATTTATTTTTAAATAAATTTTAATTAGCTTTAATTTATAACATGGTAAATGTTGATGGATTTAACTCATTAAAAAAGCTTAGGGGGTTCTCAAAATTTATCCAGAGTCTAAAGGGAATGTTGAAATAAAAAAGTTCACAAAGAATTGTCTTAAAAATCTTTAGGAAAATTCTCTGGCAGCAAAAGTTGTTTGATGTGACCCTAAACAGGTTCCATGAAATTAATCTCTCTAAAAAAATAACAGCCTGTGTAATCTTTGTAGACATGTGATGTTGAGTTAAGTGAAAGGCTGAGCATAGCATTCATTTTTCTTTTCTATTAAATAAATGTGATAAATTCTGAACTCTATTTACATGGCTCTTCCAAGAAATATTGAATAGTATGAATTTGTGTGTGTGTGTGCGTGTGTGTTTATGTATGAATCTATTTTTCTCTGACCTAATTTCATGCCACCATATCGCTATCACATTCTCAGACACAATGAAGAAATTGCTGTGTCTGAAATCAAATGGACACAATTTAATTAGCCATTTAGAATTGCAAATTAGGTTGTTCAGAGAAAAAGCATGTTCTTCCAGGCTATTGGATTTCATTGACATAACATTATAGTGGCTTAAACAGGTTTGAATTTAGCTCATTGCTAGACAAGAGCAAACACAGCTACTAGACTTTGGAGACTTCTTTGTCTAATTCATTGATTTATTTTTTAATCCAAACCTATAAAATATTCTGAAAAGATTTCAGGGAGAAGACTATTAGTCCATAATGAGTTGAACATAGTCAGCTACCACCTGCTTACTAGAACTCCAGATATTTATGTTTTTTGGTTAGGGACCAAGTTAACTAACACTAGCGAAGTTGCTTCTGGACAAAATACGGGATGATTGATGGACATATATGCTCAGATGTCATCAACCACAAAACTACATCTAGCAGGTAGACAAGCTGAAGATCAACATTTTTTTTTTAATTTTTAAAAATGATTTATTTAATAACAACATACTTAGAAGAAGCATATCATTACAACACAATTGACATATTCAATAACGTTTTCCTGAGGTAGGATGCATCTCTTTCAAGTTTGGCTGTAAATTTTTAGGTTTACAGTTGAATTATTACAGTTATACAATATTGAACTCACTATAAACCCTCAACTACTTTTTAAAGTACCTTTCTATATAAGTCTTCATGTCATTTACAAGTCACAGATACATCAATAAAATCCATTGCAATTAGATTACTATAAAAGAACATCAATTGAAAAGTTTATTTTTAATACTGTGAATAA
>NW_008344488.1:4538589-4542467 GCF_000622305.1 Nannospalax galili | reverse complement strand
TTGCTGTTGAGTACAACTCCATTGTGATTTTCACTAACCACTCGTCAGTTGACAGACACTTAAGTTGCTTCTTCTCTTAGTTATTGTGAAAAGAGCAGCAATAAACATGGATGTACAAGTGTCTCTGCAACAGGATGAGTTCTTTGGGTATATGCCAAGGAGTGGTATAACTGGGTCAAATGGTAGGTTCATTTGTAGTTTTCTAAGAGTTCTCCATACGGCCTTCCATAGGGGCTGAACCAGTTTGCAACCCCACCAGCAGTGGATGAGTGTTCCCCTTTCCCCACATCCCCTCCAACACTTGGCATCATTTGTTCTCTTGAAGATCAACATTTTTTTAAGCTGGGTACAATGTCACATAGAATAATTTTGGAATCTGGTCACTGCAAAGGATAAGAAGGTAAAGGCACCTGTTATAACACAGTTCTATGACTTGTTGGTCTTGCCTAGGAGAGCATCATGCAGTAGTGATGTATTGCCACATTAATCTCAAATATGTGAGTCAAAGATTGGTTGACCTTACATCAAGGAAGCTATGACATGGTCAAATATTAATTTAAGAACTTATCAATAACAAATTCTGTATTAATTTATGATAAAGGGGTATCATTAATGAAACATTAGACCTCACTGAAAAATGTCCATTGATATGACATAGTATATAAACACCTTGAATTAATATGTTTACATCTCTGTCAGGTAACTACTTATTCTTTTTAATAGAAGAGTAATATGATGATTCAGAAAATTTTATTTAATATATGAATGGGATTTCTGCACTAATAAATTTATCTATGAATTTCTGATTTAACACTGCTAAATAGAGTCAACACTTTAAGATTCTCTTAGTATTTGCCAAATACAGAACTTTGTAAACATTGCCATTGAAAGGAGTTCTGGAATAATTATTCAAATTTTCTATTTTGTAATGATTGCCCTAAACTTTAAGATACTTACCCTAAATAACTAATGACAAGATTCTTTTCTGTAGCAATTTTGTCTGTGTAGGTCTGTATCTTGGATGCTTATGTTTGTGCACATTTATATAAAATAGATCGGATTGATTCTGAGATTCCTTCCTTTGGCCTTCTCTGTTTTATAGCACTCAAAGTGTACTAAGCCATTGTTTTCGATTTTAAGTTCTAATCAAAAAAGTCCCAAATGGATAATTAATCCTATAAAGAATATTAGTAATAATATCTTAATTTGAATTAAATTCTTTAAACTTTCCAAAATGCTGAAAATCGAATTCATTTAAAAAATCATGCATTGCATTGTTATAAAGACTATTTTCCTTGATTTCAAGATACCTCTAATTCCCATATTGAGAACATCTGTATACATTGACTGACATGGGATTCAAGGGCCTTTTAGAATGAGTTTTTTATGACTTTTAACAAAATTACATTGTGAAGACTGTTCTCAAAATTGATCTGAAATAGTGTATGCAGAAAACAATTTCATTTTCAGGGCATTACAGCCTTTACTAAATGTCTTTGGTAGTAAAAACTAGTGGATAAGTAATATGGTCTTATAAAGAGAGCACATGCCAAAGGATTTCATACTTTTTAATATCAAACAATGATCATTTTCTCATATAACAACCTTGAAAACAAAGAAAAAAGTATCCTGAATTAACATCTCAAATGTGTGTTGCAAACTTAGCAACTAACGATATTTATGAAGCCATAGGAATAATTAGGTGGAAAAATATTTCTTTGTTTCTCAAATATAATAAAAGATCAGAAATAATGCTTTTTATTTTAATCAATTTGGATCAAGGACTAACAATATCATTGTCCCAAAATCATAGTTCTAGTGAGAGAAACACCAGATTGTCATTAAATTATATCCTCCCTCAGTGCTTAATTTCTTACCACTCTATTCATTTTCTGTTTCCATACCATATTGTGAGGAAGTGGGGAAGTTTAAGGGATGACTGCAGGAATCATTCTAGGAAACATAAAAGATATCTTTATTATTGCTTTGGCCTTTTCTGTTAGCTTCACTTTGGCAGACATTCAAGGTCTTTAGAATTTCTCCTGATAAGTGTCTCTACTTTATTCATAACATAACATGTTGTGTTTATCTAGCTTTATGTGTGTTTTAGGAACTTTTTGTGGTGCACATAGTAGCTGGGAATAGAATTTTCCCATTGATTTTGAAAAATGTATTCAAGTATCTCCTGAAGGACTAACACTGTATTTGATATGACATTATATAAAGCTCTTGACTTCAAGAGCCATATTTTTTTCTTTAAGTCTTCTGTTTGATATGCATTCTTTCACACATTTATTTAACCATTCTGAGTGTCATTTCCCTTATTTTCATATTGGGCATTACTGAATGAGTTGTGAAAATCAGTTGGCAAATAAAGATATAAGAAGTTAATGACTTGTGATATTTTAAAAATATCTATAAAAAGAACTCTAGCATGTTTAGTTATGTGCTGTTTCCCCCAAGTTGCCCATAAAGACCATTTTGTGCAACCATGGAGCCATTTAGAAACACATCAGAAACTTGTGGGTAAAGCACATCACTATTTGCAAGATAGTGATATTATTGGAATAATAATTTCATCTTAAAGTGCATTAAGGATTTTTTAAAGACTATGTGTAAAGTTATTAAAGGTATTTAATCTTTTTTAAGGGAGTGATTCTACAAAGGCTGAACAAGCTCCAGTGGGTGAACTCACACGCAGAGAGATCTGGGTACACAAACTTGACTCAAGAGGTCTTATAACATATACAACAGAATGCATGAATTCCTGTGGATAGGCTATGGGTGGGTGCAGATTGGGGAGGGAGTCTAAATATGATCAAAATATATTGTATGAAATGCAAAATAAATAAACAAATAAATACATTAGAAAACAACCATTTGGATGAAACTGGGATAAAGTAAAAATTTCTTAGTTTATCTTCAGATAACCAAGATTTTCATAGATATCTAATGTTGTACATGTAGGGAAATTATTTGATCCTTGAAGTCTTTGGTTAAGATTATTAATCTGGGTTAGTTTACCATCTGTTAAATGAAACACCTTTTTTGTCAATATTCTTATAGGGTTAGCAAAGACTTGAAAACACAGAAAATAGTTATTTAGCTTTTACCAGAAGCTAAATAAATATTATTTTCCATTCTTCAATTGAAGGAAAACAAAAAAAATTGGTACATTCTCCTATCTCTATAAAACTTTCATGCCTGAGGTTTCATGTCCTTAATTTGATTGATACTTATAGAAGGATTTTTGAAGAGTAAAATTAATCACTTACCCATAACATTTATCAGACCAATGAAGCTCAAGATATTTGTTTAATGAAGGCACACAGATCACTATAGATAATTATTTTTTTCTTTATTAAAAGCATATTTAAATATTGTATATACACAAAACATGTTTCTAAAGATAACAAAATATGTAAAAAGCTGCATAAGGAAACAACCTATTACAACATAACCATAACCCAAATTTCACCTTGTGTATAAAGGCATTGATGATTGCTGCCAATTTTCCTTCTTTTCTTTATATTTGGATGCCAGTTTACTCCCTTGGTCACATACTCATAGAGTAATAACATAACATATCCTTGTATTTAGCATTGGTTCTTTCTCAGATGAATCTAATTTTCTTGGATCACAGAACTTACAACCATGCTGTGTACAGTTCAATATTCATCTTCAATGTTGCATCTTCCCCACTGGCATAAAACTAAGTTTACTACATTGCAAATACATTTAGAGATAATACACAAACTCTATGCTGTTTCTGAGAAATATATATTATAAAATAACATCACTAACATTTCTGTTTCTCACCTCATACATGTTATTTATAATAACAATAATAATATTGACATTTTAATTTTTATTCTATA
>NW_008344488.1:4536990-4538083 GCF_000622305.1 Nannospalax galili | reverse complement strand
TATATATATATAATAACTATGGTAGGGAAATGGCTTTTGTTTGTTTGAATATAGTGTAAAATCAGGTTAAAATCCTTTTAATCTGAGAGGAAAGAATTTGGATGATTTAGACATTATGCAAATATATAAATAAACCAGGATGCTACAGTAGGTTTGTGACAAAGTTCATACTGATTTTAATTAGAGGAGAAAGTAATTGGGCTTAAGGAAAACATCTCTGAGGATTTCACATTTAGTCTAAGATCGGAATGAATGAGCTGGAAAAACCTAAGGAATGAGATGAAAATGAGCTCACAGACTATATCTTCTGTTTTGGACAACCCTGAGCAACCACTGAAAGGTCAACTAGACTGAAGGGTGTGTCCAGGGAAGATGTGAAGTGTGGTAATCGGTGGTGAGACACAGGATGTGTGATATTGAATCATGCAGCCAGGACTTACGTGTTAAACTTTTATTTTAGGAGCCATGGTAACGTTAATGTTTTTTAGCAGGTGTGTGGCCTTTATCAATTTAAACTTTACTCATAACACATGTGAGATAACTGTATTTCATCTCATTTGAAACAGTCAATACATATTTCCACCAATTTGCTTTTAAAAACAATTCATCTTAAGAAATGTCAGTGTGGTAACAAAGGCTATTCAGCAAAGAAAGTTTAGTGCATGTCAGACACTCTTCTGCAATGTCACACTTGAATATTTGAAATAAACAGATTCTTCATTCTTAAGTTCCTAATCTCAATCAAGGTAAGTAGTTTATACACAACTCATAGCTTTAAATTTGTCATATGTGAAGCATTACTTTGGTTACCTTCAAAATGTTTGTCTTAATCTACTTTTAAATATTCACTTATATCCCCAGCCCTATAACATATCCATCCATATGCTTTTACAAAAATAAAATGGTTAATGTATCCTTTGAAAGTACTGTGAAATATCCTTCAAAATCTGTACCCAAAATAAATCCTTTAATTTAATTTAAAATGAAAGATAGCTATTAAAATCTTTGTCAACAACTTATTTAACTAGGATGTTGTTTATATATATATATATATATGTGTGTGTGTGTGTGTGTGTGTGTGTGTGTGTGCTCT